>NW_017306666.1:900299-907608 GCF_000935625.1 Nanorana parkeri
AATAAACATTTTTGTTTTTTTTTTTTTTTTTGTTAATCTGCTTTCTGTGTATTTATTTTTTTTCAGTAAAAAGGAAAAATATAATTACATGGAACATTATCCATAATCTGCTTTTTATGTCGCACAGGCCTGATTTGTACAGAACCGCAGGAAAGTTTGAGTTGCTTGATCGAATTCTACCGAAGCTCAGAGCCACAAATCACCGTGTCCTGCTTTTCTGTCAGATGACCTCGCTCATGACCATCATGGAAGATTACTTTGCTTTTCGCAACTTTCTTTACCTTCGCCTTGATGGTTTGTATTTTGGTTGATTCTTTACTCGGAGTAATACTGCTATCATTAATATATATGACCAGTCATTAAATTTTTGGTGCTGATATATATTTATTTAAACTTCACTGAAAATTCATCTTCTAAGTCTTCCATTTGAGTCTGTGGAGTTTTCTCATGTCAGTGTTTTCGTTTAGCGTTTCAAAAAAAAACAAACCGTCTGACATCACTTATAATGGTTTATCAGTGTCACATGCATATAATTGGGTGTGAACCAGTTTTAATTGTAGCGGTTTATCTTTTTGTTGATCACATTTTTAGAGTCATTCTGCTGTTTAAACATTCTTAGTCATTTTTCAATATAGGGACTTGTATGGGTCTATTGAGTATAGTGATTTGCATTAGTATAGTGATTGATGATGACTGAGTTCGCTCAAGCCTGTGCAGAACTGTGACTGATGCACCCACCTACTGGATTAACACCAAGCTCTGCTCCTCACTGACTATTAGGACCTGCCATTAACCTGAGCTGATAACAATAGGGAACGCAGTACTCCAGGCCCTGTTTCCTCTTAATAGAAGAGGAGAGGATCAGACCCACTTGCAGTGATATTTTCCCAACAATGTAAAAAGATCTTTTTGTGTTTATAATAAACACCTTTTAACTGCATGAGGTGAGCATTATCACTTTTTAGCTCATCAAGATAGTAGCTGCTAGAAATACTGGGCATCACAAGTAAGTAAGTGTTACTTCTTGACAGGACTAGTTGTATTACTGTTCATGGAGCTGATGAACTAGCTTGGCCATATAAGAATACATTAGGTGAACAAAACTATTGATTAAGAGCCATTCACTCAGATCAGCTAGTCAGTAGGTAAAGGAGCTCATAGAGCATATAGATGTCTAGTGCCAAGAAAAAAGGAGGCTCACAATAGTAAGGAATAGCTAAAACCTTTTTAAAGTGACCCTTTCATGTAAGTATAGGGACTGCCACTGCTGGCCTCCTTTAAAAAAGAAAAAATGCTATTTGTCTGCTTATAGTTCTCTATACTAAATCCAAATTAGTAACTCAAAGCACTGAAGGCAATCCATCAACATGACAGCCAGGCAACTAGCATATGTAGGAGAGGTCAGCAATGTTATCCTCCATGATTCTTCCACTACAGGTTTCCTTTATGTGCAGCATCCTGGTATTTATTTGTCTTTGATACAATGTGTGCTAATCAAAAATAATCCATGACTGGGTAAAGTAAGTGGCTCTAAATTTTTTTACTTTTGTGTAGACAATATATCTCTAGCTAATAAGTACTTTGCTGTTTCCTAAGGCACTACCAAGTCTGAAGACAGAGCTGCATTACTGAAAAAATTTAATGAAGAAGGTTCACCGGTCTTTATCTTCTTGCTGAGTACTAGAGCTGGAGGTTTGGGACTTAACCTTCAGGCTGCAGACACAGTCGTTATTTTTGACAGTGACTGGAATCCTCATCAGGTTTTTATCTATCTTTTATGTTCATTGCCTTGCAGTTCTTTTTACTTTTTGACTTCCTCTCAACAGCTCTTTACAAATGTGCTGTTATTTCTATAGTTTAGCTTTTCAGGTAGTAAAATCTGTATAGCGTCTGTAGAGTAAAGGTAAGTGTCACTTTTTGCATTTACATAGGGAAATTCTGTCTCCAGCCTAGTAAGATCCCATCCCCCAGTACATCCATTGGTCTTCCCAGAAGATGAAAATGCCTGTCTGCTTCATCGCCTATTGAGGCATAGTCCCAATTTATATAGCTTAAGAGGGTGTAGAGAAGTTGAAAACAGCTTCCTTACTCTTGAACTACGATGTCCTTGGAGAAGATCACCGACACCGTGTACAAGTGCTTGAATTTAGACCTCGTTCAACGAGTGGAATATTACTTTGGAGGTGTTTGGTACGAAGTATCGCTGAGTCCTGGTTGAATATAGTTGAAATATGATTAGGGTACCCTATACTGTTACCGAAATTATAAGAAAGTGTTAAACATTTTCTCCGTAAATGGTGTCGAAACAGAATTCCGGCAACACGCCACTGAGAAATATTAGGGATGGAGTATTTTGAAAGGTAATGGTGTAACCATATCGTATAATGAATTGTAGATAATCAATCAGTGGATTATTGGGATGTGTGGCTAATGTTTACACTGCTTTTTTTCTTTTATGTATATAGGACTTACAAGCACAAGACAGAGCACATAGGATTGGTCAACAGAACGAGGTGCGCGTGTTACGTTTGTGCACTGTAAATAGTGTGGAAGAAAAGATTCTTGCAGCCGCCAAGTACAAACTGAACGTTGATCAAAAGGTTATTCAGGCTGGGATGTTTGATCAGAAATCTTCAAGCCATGAAAGGAGAGCATTTCTTCAGGCCATTCTAGAACATGAAGAGCAGAATGAGGTACGTGTTGTCTTGTATTCTATCACAAGTTGAAGGCAATTCAAATCACTGATTGATATCTTTCTGCCTTGATTTTTACTTTTCTTGGCTTATATGAAAACACAACAGTTAAGTAATCCTGTCACAAATCTAGGCACTTGAATCGGAGTACCCCTGTCAGGTTTCTTTTGCTGATCTAGAAGAATGCCAGCACACCTGGTTCCAGTTGAGTGCTTTACTGGAGTTCCATAGAGCATCACAACTCCGGTAAAGCACTCAACTGGAACCCAGTGTGCTGGCTTTCTTTCACATTAGATTTCACATGGTGCCACCATTTGTACCAAACACTCCATTTGTTGCCAGTGTGCAAAAGGGTTCTTGACAGATTGTTTACATTTAGGTTTTTTGCTGTCTGGAGATTGTTTCTTTGTTACAGCTCCCGCTTGGATTAAAAAAAAAGTATTCCCAAGAAGATGAATCGAGGGTAATTCTTCCCATCTTCCCATGGGGCTGATTATTCCATGACCAGCTGTCTCGTAGTGTATTTACCTCAATTTGGAGAGATTTCCCCACTTTTTGGCTTATCTATAGGGCAGGTATTAAAGGAAAATCTCCTAAGTGGAACACAGATGGCAAAACTAAAACTTGACAGATGTTTTAACCATTTCCTTTTCAATTATTTAAGCATAGCCCTGTAATGGCAGCATTTGAAGGGAAACTATAGAATTTTATTTTTCTTCTATAAATATATATGAATTGATTTAGCTTAAAATAAACCTGTCCATTCTCCAAGCATGTAAACATAGTTATACCTACATAATCTGCTCAATCATCTTTTTCTCAAAGTTTGCAGTCCTTATCTCCATATATAACCATTCATTTTGGCTGCTGTTGCTGGAGAGAAATAGCGTGTTTGTCTTAGAATGGGCAGAGGTGTTTTTTGCATGCAGGCAGTATGGTCTCACCTTTTCTATACTGTATGAGGGGCAAGATGATGGATCCAATTGAAATAAATAACTGGGACTCTGGTGACCGACTGCAACAGAATTTACGTTCACTGACTGAGTTTATAAGCATAATTGGCAGCAGTTTCTGTGAACAATGGCAAATGGTTGCTTTAAATGTAATAATCTTAGCAGTTAAAGTTTTATAGAAACATTGTTTCTGTGTATAGTTCTTACATGTGTATGTGGGTACAGACTTTTGTCCATTACATATACGTATCTGCGCCTAATAATATTGCACAGTAACAGTACTTTATTACTTTTCTTCTCTGTGCAGGTCTAGGGGTGAATCTATAGGGTTTCTATAAGGCTAAATAAACATATCTCAAAAGTCTTTAGATCACTGGTGGTCAAATTTAAAGGTATAGGGGGCCTCTGCAGTGGCCTCTGACAACACCAAAGGGCCACACATAAGATTCAGTATATGTAATGCTACATGACACAGTAAGATTGTGGGCCATCCTACAGCTGTTGACCATAGACTGTGTGTGTGCTACAAAAGAGCCACATGCGTCTTTTGGACTTGTGCCCTGTGTACCACCTCTTTTACTCATCAAATGATAGCGGGAAAGAAAGTGTTATTGTGCAGAAATTTTTCAGTTATCCCCTATGATTATCCTGCCGGAGGCGCTGGCCAGGCAGCGAACACATTTCGGGCCGATTCACAGCATCTCCAGTGCGTTCCGGCACAGTTAGTGGCACAGTTAGTGGCCGGACGCACTGATTCGCATTGTGGAAGCCTCCCTGTGTTCTGGGGTGGGAGGGGGCGCGGCAGTGACATTCACAAATTGTTTGTGATTTTTTTGAAATCCTTACACTTGCAGATCATTCACATCCTGCTTTTAAAGGGTAAAATTACTTCAGTTTGCCAACACAATGCACAACACAATTGCCTTGTCATCAGCAGAGCATTGCTGGGAAATCTCATCTCAATGAAAAGAGCCCGAGATGACGTGCATTATCACATGTCTAGTCACATGTGCCAGATTTTCAGGCATTAATAGGATAACTAGTCACCTGCCCTTAGTAAACATGGCCACTGCCAGTGGCCATGGAGTCTTCCTGGGGAAGAAAAGAGAAATAAAGAAGAATACAAAGCCTGCAATTATCTAGAAGTATGTGTTTGTAGATTGTAATTACTAAACATTTCTAAAGGGGCCTTTGTTGTTATTGTAAATTATTAAACAATTAAAAATGTAACTACTTTTTTTTTTTTGCATTTTTGTATGCATTTTTTGGAATTAAGGGTCATGCTCCACAGTGCTTTCCTCCTAATGCAGGGAAAAAAACAGTGAAAGGGCCTGTTCACACTTCTCTGCTTAAAAATGACATATTTATATGCATTTCAAGTTATAACACCTGTGAGCTGCGGAATAGGTAGCAGTTGCAATTGCTCCCTGGGGTGAGCAATCTTGAGAGGATGAGAGATCAGACCAGTGACCTTTCTTCAAACAGTGGTGCTTTTATTGGTGCAGTACACACGCTATATACAGTGCTCAAGTGAAGTCTACAATGCAAAAACAAAATCCAAGCCGTGTCCCGGCACTAATGACACATTAGATAGTCCTATCCTACCCGTACAAACCTATTTTTTGTTGGGCCTCACAAAAATTACAATGACCAACTTTGTGCTCTATCAGATTCAGACTGTCTGCTCCCCAGGCTACAGAGCTCTGTCTGTTTTCCTCACCTGCACTAAATTGCCACTGAGGCAAGGTGTGATGGTTCGGGAAGGTGTAAGAGAGGAATCTGGGCGACACATAAACCCCGGACAGGACCTCTCCTTGCTCTCTACATGATGACCTGCTACACAGTTTACACTGTTTTTGTGTGTTTAGCATGCATTTTTTGTGTGACATTTTCATGTTGATGAAGGGAAACTATAGAATTTTATTTTTCTTCTATAAATATATATGAATTGATTTAGCTTAAAATAAACCTGTCCATTCTCCAAGCATGTAAACATAGTTATACCTACATAATCTGCTCAATCATCTTTTTCTCAAAGTTTGCAGTCCTTATCTCCATATATAACCATTCATTTTGGCTGCTGTTGCTGGAGAGAAATAGCGTGTTTGTCTTAGAATGGGCAGAGGTGTTTTTTGCATGCAGGCAGTATGGTCTCACCTTTTCTATACTGTATGAGGGGCAAGATGATGGATCCAATTGAAATAAATAACTGGGACTCTGGTGACCGACTGCAACAGAATTTACGTTCACTGACTGAGTTTATAAGCATAATTGGCAGCAGTTTCTGTGAACAATGGCAAATGGTTGCTTTAAATGTAATAATCTTAGCAGTTAAAGTTTTATAGAAACATTGTTTCTGTGTATAGTTCTTACATGTGTATGTGGGTACAGACTTTTGTCCATTACATATACGTATCTGCGCCTAATAATATTGCACAGTAACAGTACTTTATTACTTTTCTTCTCTGTGCAGGTCTAGGGGTGAATCTATAGGGTTTCTATAAGGCTAAATAAACATATCTCAAAAGTCTTTAGATCACTGGTGGTCAAATTTAAAGGTATAGGGGGCCTCTGCAGTGGCCTCTGACAACACCAAAGGGCCACACATAAGATTCAGTATATGTAATGCTACATGACACAGTAAGATTGTGGGCCATCCTACAGCTGTTGACCATAGACTGTGTGTGTGCTACAAAAGAGCCACATGCGTCTTTTGGACTTGTGCCCTGTGTACCACCTCTTTTACTCATCAAATGATAGCGGGAAAGAAAGTGTTATTGTGCAGAAATTTTTCAGTTATCCCCTATGATTATCCTGCCGGAGGCGCTGGCCAGGCAGCGAACACATTTCGGGCCGATTCACAGCATCTCCAGTGCGTTCCGGCACAGTTAGTGGCACAGTTAGTGGCCGGACGCACTGATTCGCATTGTGGAAGCCTCCCTGTGTTCTGGGGTGGGAGGGGGCGCGGCAGTGACATTCACAAATTGTTTGTGATTTTTTTGAAATCCTTACACTTGCAGATCATTCACATCCTGCTTTTAAAGGGTAAAATTACTTCAGTTTGCCAACACAATGCACAACACAATTGCCTTGTCATCAGCAGAGCATTGCTGGGAAATCTCATCTCAATGAAAAGAGCCCGAGATGACGTGCATTATCACATGTCTAGTCACATGTGCCAGATTTTCAGGCATTAATAGGATAACTAGTCACCTGCCCTTAGTAAACATGGCCACTGCCAGTGGCCATGGAGTCTTCCTGGGGAAGAAAAGAGAAATAAAGAAGAATACAAAGCCTGCAATTATCTAGAAGTATGTGTTTGTAGATTGTAATTACTAAACATTTCTAAAGGGGCCTTTGTTGTTATTGTAAATTATTAAACAATTAAAAATGTAACTACTTTTTTTTTTTTGCATTTTTGTATGCATTTTTTGGAATTAAGGGTCATGCTCCACAGTGCTTTCCTCCTAATGCAGGGAAAAAAACAGTGAAAGGGCCTGTTCACACTTCTCTGCTTAAAAATGACATATTTATATGCATTTCAAGTTATAACACCTGTGAGCTGCGGAATAGGTAGCAGTCGCAATTGCTCCCTGGGGTGAGCAATCTTGAGAGGATGAGAGATCAGACAAGTGACCTTTCTTGAAACAGTGGTGATTTTAT
>NW_017306666.1:908052-914187 GCF_000935625.1 Nanorana parkeri
TTATATGCAGCTCTCTGCAGCAACATTTACAGCATATTACATATTGATAGCTGTGGAGGGTGCATTTACTGTAAACTGCAGCAAGCAACATATTTTAAAAAACAAACAATTGGAGCCCATATAGTTTAAAAACTGGACCATTTGAGAACTATTGTACAGCACTTTCCATGCAGTATAAAGTACAGTAAAGCACAGAGTTATAAATTGGTCCTTGGACAGCACCCTACTGCAGACAACAAATTAGACATTGTTAACAAAGCAGCAGTATAATCCAGCACCGGCCCCTGTCACATCCATGCAGGAACTTTGTGTCCTAGTTGGAGTTTTTCTTTAAACCTGTGAGAATACAGTTATGGGACATTTCACTGCTTACTTGTTTTAAAGTTACCAGCTCTGTGGCCGTCACCCTGCTCCTAGCTTCACTACCAAGTGTCGCAGGCCTGGAATAACCATGCAGTCAAGGCATGCTTGTTTCAGGTCAGCAACTCACCAGGTAACAGTTACAGAATCAAGATGACAGCCTTGGGGCATGTATCTTTAAAAAATAAACAGCAGTGACAGCTGCCATCCTGCATCATTTTAAAAAATCAATAATGAGTTTAAATATATTTGGTATCTGTCAGTATTTTGTGCCTTTATTCTTTTGCTATTAATACCTGACATGACCCAGATGTCACCATCAGAACAATTCATGTTGATATTGAAGAGAAATGTGCACACTACTAATCCTGATCAGTGATGAAACAAAGTCTCTATCAGGGGTTACAGAAATGCAAGTTTTCCCACAGTTCACCACATGCGGCTAATGTGTAAGTTAAGGTCAGTGGGTAAAGATTATTCGATTGGTAATTGGATAGAAAACTGGTTTAAAGACCGAATTCAGAGAGTGGTGATCAAAGATTCATACTCTGAATGGTCTGAGGTAGTTAGTGGTGTCCCCCAAAGTTCAGTGTTGGGTCCCTTACTGTTTAACCTATCTATAAATGATATAGAGTTGGGGATTAAAAGTACTATTTCTGTGTTTGCAGATGACACCAAGTTATGTAGTGGAATACAGTTCTTACAGGATGTCTCCAACCTACAAGCAAATCTGAATGCACTGTGTGATTGGCATCTATGTGGCAAATTAGGTTTAATGTTGATAACCTCCCTCCCAGCACACATAATATACTCCCTCCCTCCCTCCCTCCCAGCACACATAATATACTCACTCCCTCCCTCCCAGCACACATAATATACTCCATGCTGTTTGGCCGGCTCACTGCTGTTTGACCAGGAAGCCGGCTTCCCAGCCAATCCGCATCGAGCCGGCCAAATGGGAAGCCGGGAAGTGGGTCATTACCCGCCGCCTGGCTTCCTGATTGCCACCGGGAAGCTGGCTTCATGCGGTTTGGACAACTCAATGCTGACCGGATGTTCTGGTATCTGAGGTAAGTATCAGATGATTTGGACGAGTACTTGCCCAAATACTCTGTATCATCACCTATACTAGTATCTGTGCATCCCTATTTAAAATATATTCTATATATACTGTAGACCAGGGGCGCCCACAATTTTTCGCCTGGAGATCTACTTTTCAAATGACGAGCTCAATGAGATCTACCAACGAAAAAACACCTGCATTCAGGGCCGAAGGGGGCGTGGTGGTGCATTGAAGTCAATGACACCGCAGGCAGTAGGGTCGCCACCTTTTCTTCAAGCAAAACCCCAACACACTCTAGCGACACGCGGAAATTTTTGGGGGAGAGCGAGTCCTTGCTTATGTAAATAGTGCCCCCCCCCCCCCCATTCATATGTAAATATCACAGTTGAGACTATTTTCAGTGGGGGTGCCAGTAGTCCCTATCTTAATTTTGGTTGCCCCTGTCTACCTGACATCTTGTGTCCGGGTTTCTGCTGCCATGAAACCCGGACACAGCATTCAAAACCCGAACTGTCCGGGTGAATCCTAGACAGGTGGCAACCCTCGCCCACAGTGCGATCGCCTGCATTAGTGCCTGCGTTCCGGTCCAGTGCGATCTGCAAAAATGCTGCAAGCACTTTTTTTGCAGATCGCACTGGACCGGAATGCAGGCACTAATGTGCCTGCGTTCCGGGTGAGGGCGATCGCACTGTGGGCAGGGGGCATGCCTGCGGTGCCATTGACTTCAATACAACCCCACACCCCCTACCGCCCCTGAACGCAGGGAGTCGGCCGGCTTACATTCCAGTGCGTCATAGAGGCCCCGGCGTCTTGTCCTCCCATGGTGCTCGTGTGGCCGACGTTGGACATGGGCAGAGGTGTCCTGCCCCTTTCCATCTGCGGCGTCTAACTCATTCAGCCGCAGGAGCATAGCCGTAGCCAGCCCCTTTTGCGCCCAAGACCAGAAAAAAAACGTGCACCCCTCCCGAAAGGCGTGTGTTGTCACTCAGCGCCCTGCCTCCAGGATTTTATTTTTTTATTTTTTACTATTTTTTTTTATTTTTATCATATTTTTTTACTGTTGGGGGTGGGGCCTTTTTAAAATAGAAAAAGAAATTGAGGACACAAAGTCCTCAATCTCTTTTTCTGCAGCCTCTGTTCTAAATGAATGGAAAGCACAGAGGCTTCCCATTCATTCAGAAAATATTTCACTATCAATTAAGATGTGGGCAATATAAAAATGTGCAGAAATAACACAATTTGGTCCCTTAAGTATTGGAAACTCCCTATACAATTCTGAGTCACAAACTCAAGAATGCAGAAAGGGTAGCCAGAACTCCAGACCTGCATGTTCTTCATTCTGGGTCACTGGCTCAGAAAGTGCAACTAGAGCTATTGAATATTATTCAACATGTTTCCTTTTCCATTCCAGATCTTGTATTTTGGCCAAATACAACTTGACATGTGTCACTGTGTCTGCAGAAACCTTGGCTGTTTATTTTTGATAACAGTAGCATTCAATAATCCCATACTATTTCTTAAATTATAATGCAAATTGGTAAATTGTTTAATCGCTGAGGAAGGGTACTGTCTGTCGCTGCATTTTGTAATGGCCTTTATAGTATAATGTAGTTTTTAAAGTCACACTAAACCGTCCTGAATATACTTCTGACACCCCCCTCTTTATGATGTATTGCCACCTGTTTTTGTTTAAAAAAAAAAAAAAAGTTTTTTGGGGGTTTTTTTTGTGGCGGACCATACTCAGGCTGCAGGCTTGAAGAAGGCACTTTTTCTGTAATGTTTCTGCTTTTCACTGCCTCTCGTCATTTCCCCAGATGACCAGCAAATAAAGAAAATTCTAAAAACACCCCTAGACCTGCCCTTATCAAGGCTGCTGGAGGTGATGCTGTAGTTTCCCCAAAGAGCACACCAATGAGGGTGACAACACTGCAACTCCACAACATTCATGGGCAAATTCAGTGCTGTCACCTGGTCAGCAAAAGTGCAGATTATTGAAATGGTTTGCCAGTTCAGGCTTAATATATCACCACTTACATCATCATTATTTTTCCCCATTATAACTTTTTTGAGTTTTCAGACCAGTGTTCTGCGGTCTCACATTAGGGTGATGCTGCAGACTATCATCATTTCCCACCCTCGGCTTATATTCGGGTCAATACTTTTTCCCAGTTTTTTTTGCTAAAATTAGGTACCTCGGCTTATATTCGGGACGGCTTATACTCGAGTATATACGGTACATCTTCACTGCTTATAACTAAATGAATGCATGAAAATTAAGTTATTGCATCTAAACTTGACCAATGTATACCCCATAAAAAGTTCAAAATGTCCACAACAGGTTGAAAAACATGTTCACAATCAGAAATAAAAACTAAAAAAAAGAATACACTTTAAACCTACAAACCATTTTAATGCATCACTAAAAAGAACTGTTTACGTTTGAATCCACACACAGTTTATACAAAAGTCATCTCTGTAGATCCACTTTAAACTCCTTGCAATTCAGCCAGCCAAGTTGCCTTAACATAGTGAACAGGAAATCCTTTTGATGCCTATTGTGCTGAAATGGTATGATTTCTATATTCTAGATCCCAGAGGTCCACTATGGAATCCATTAGTAGCCCAGTGCTCACCTTTTCACCTTTACTACTGTACTTGTGTATATGTGACCTTAGGGTGAGGCCCGGTTCACACCTGGGAGTTTTGTAGCTCGTTCGAACGCTCTGCAAAACGCTCAAACACCGAAATCCCATTATTGCCTATGGGTATGGTTCACACCTGGGCGTATTACAGGCCGTATGAACGCTCTACAAAACGCCCTACGCCCAAAGAAGTACAGGAGCTTCTTTGGGGCGTTTTTGTCGCGCGTTTCCATTAGGATACAGCCAAGTAGCCCTCGGAAACGCTAGTTTGTCACCGCGAATCGCGGTAAAAATGTGCGTCACAAAGCACGCGACAAGCGCTCATATTCGGTACGCCTAGGTGTGAACCCAGCCTAAGAGTGGCTATTAGGTGTGCAGGTTTCAACCTGAGAAGCATAAACGCATGAGTGAGGACATTTCTGCCTCTTTTGCCGGAATGCACCACAATACTATCTCAATGAAGTGCATAGCAGCAGTTTGGAAATTCACACACACACAATGTTATGGCCACTGAGCAATATTGATTATCTCATTTGTATGGTTTATGAAATTGTTCTTTGTATAACAAAAAAATTATTATTTGTACTTTGGTACTGATAAATTTCCTCAAGATGGCGCCATTTAGACACAAATACTCTACTGCACTGTAAACTTGTTCATATTCAACAAATACTTCATGCTTCTAAAGCTGGCCACACACCTTACAACCATCGCACTTCTTTTGTCTTGCGATGGTTGTAAGGTAATTAAAAAACTTACGATCTGCCCATCTTGGACAGGCAGATCGTACTTGCGATAATCCCAAGCCCGCCCAGCCGAGGGGCGGGCTTCCGATGACCGCAATGCTGAACGGGCAGTGTGCGCTTGCGCACAGCGGCCCATTCGGCATTTATCTTACGAGCATGCTACACCCCCTGACAATCGTACAATTCTCGACGGGTTTTCAAACATGTTCCTAAGATAATCCGTTTCTACTGTACGGTCGCACGACTTTTATCTTAGGAACATGTTTGAAAACCCGGCGAGAATTGTGCGATTGTCGGTGGGTGTGTAGCATGCTCGTAAGATAAATGCCGAATGGGCCGTTGTGCGCAAGCAATTGCGATTACCGTACGATCGCGGGATTTCCCGCGATTATTGTACGATAATCGCAAGGTGTGTGGGCACCTTAATGCAGCATTAAGTCGTTAAGAATAGGTTTTGTAATTACTCATACAGTATTGCCATGAGCTTGTTCTTGTAATATCTGTGTTTTTAAATATAGATAAATGGTCATACAACCAATTGTGTGCCTTTTTATGGCCCACACTTTTCCTGGGGCATAATGCAAAATCATAAGTTTATCATAATAAACACAAAAGGAGCAGAAAATAAATAGTGTATAAGCTTTGAGTTTGCCACATCTATTTATAAACACAATGCCAAGGCATGTTTAATTATGATCAATTGAGGAACATATTAACCACTGCGATAACCAGCATGCCTTAGTTTTTTTTGTTGGTGTCTTTTCTTCATCTCCACAGGAATAAGTCTAATAGATTTTTTTTCTCTATCGTTCTGTCTGTGTAGTTTTATTTTTCTCCTTGATCACTTTAATCAAGATTTTAAATACCCTGATGGTGTATTTTCCTTGGTGGTTTGAATCAACACTCCATACCACGCTATACCACTGTGTGAACTGGTTTCTACATAGCAGCTTCTCAGCACTAGCTTTGGATGCCATATCTGGGCCTCCCTAGACTACACGTGTGATGATCCTAATCTGCCAAACTGTGTCAGAATAGATGGACTGCCTTAAAGGGGTCCCTTCCTACATTAGCGCAGGCGCCCATGTCATAGATCAGTTGGAACAAATGTCTGGAGCCTTGTGCTTTAGTTGTGATGGCTTGTCTTGCATGAGATTGATGTTCCTTCAAATGCGTCGGGCAGTCTAGGTGCATGCTTGGGATTTAGCAGTGCCACCAGGGGCCGGGGCATACTCCCACCTCCTAGCAGGTCTGTGCACAAGCATTCTGAGTCTGCTTCTCATTGAGACCAAAGGGCTTGCAGCCAGAAATATTTCCGCCCCTC
>NW_017306666.1:914847-972639 GCF_000935625.1 Nanorana parkeri
TACTACACTTTCCACAGCATTTGGGTGCAGGTCATACTATCTGTAGCCATCCGTCTAAACCCCTGAGTTGAGCCTCTTGTTCTCAGTTTTCTGAAATGGCTGCTCCCAGTGTTGTCCACCCAGATCTGTTTTGGCTTCCCTGCTAACTGAGACCTCTGTTTCCCTCCCTTAGCAGGCACATACCTTCTGGAGTGACAGCCCTCTTGGACTCATAGCCTTCCTTAGAGGGGAGTTTTTATCCTAGGGTACGGATTATTCCTTTGTTGCAATTGATACCCCTCAGTCTTATCCCATTTCCAGGGGATCTCCTGACCTACAAGGTCTAATGCAGATTCATTCACCTACATTAGACGTGAAGACGCAGAGTCACATAACACAGCTGAAGTGGAAGGGGAATGGGAATGGGGAGGAAGGTGATTGCTGATTGGCGCAGGACCAAGGATAAGGTGAGTATATCTAGCCCAGAGACCAAAATGACCATTTACTTCTTACGGGGGGTTTATCTAAAAATACACAAATCTCTTGCATAAAAATATTATAGAATTACATGCAGTGTCACCGGAAGGTTCAACTGTATGGAAATTCTCGTTAGGAACTGTAGCCACAGCATTGAGTTCTACTGATCTTAATTTGCTGTAGTTACAAATTCATTGAAGTACGCCTGTACACGGATCCCAACCTGCAAAAGCTATTTCAGGGAGGTGCCCTTTCGGGGTGGAGGGTTAGAGCACCCCCCTGAAATGGTGGCAGATAGCAGAAAAAGCTATAGCTTCTTTGCTATCTGCTGGGTTTCTTTTAAATATTCTGACAGTTGCATGCCCCATCACACATGTACCACGTCATGATCACAGATGATTAGTCATGTATGTTCTATTATAAGAAATCGTGTATGTAGTGACCCCCTTCCCTGCCGGAACCATACAACACTACTTCTAATGGATGCCAGAGGCCAATGAGCCCACTGTAAAGATTGGCGGCCATTTTCACGTGGATCAGCACTCTCGTAGTCATACCCGGATTCCGCTGTATTTTTTGTTACTGCTGATAGGAGACGCAAACAGTCCGAACACCGACTGAGAGCGATAATGGATGTGAAAATCAGGTCCGGGAGATCTCATACTGGGTCCCGAAACAAATATGGCCGCACCCCACATTACTTCTTGGTCACGTGTGCGGGGTCAGCTGGTCACGGTTTAGCTCTGTGATTGGAGGATCTCTGGAGCAGTGGGGCGCCCTATGATTGGCCGGACTCTCCCTGAACTTTTTTTTTTTCTTCTGACTCACGGCGGCCGGTGTCTTTGATGTCAGAAAAAAAAACAGAGCTGGGAAAGGTTTACACTGAGTAAACCTTTCTGGGAGGAAATGTTGGTCTCCCGGGCGGCCGGGAACCGCTATCTAATACCGGGAGACTCCGGGAGAGTTGGGATGTCTGCCTGTAGTTTGTACTCAAACTGCTTATTTTACAATACATTTCAGACCAAAGTGTATGCAAGCTGGTCCTCATATCCTAAATAGCTTCCCAGAAGCCAAAAAAAAATAATTAAAAAATCTGCTTTTACAAATGCCAACCAGCTTTTAACTGGTTGGCATTTGTAACTTGGTTGGCCTGCCCTCTGCTGCCACATGCACATTGCAGTAATTGGGGAAGCCACCCATCACAGTGATAGGCCAGAGCCAGTGACCGGAGAAGCACACATTTTTCATATTAGCAGAGCACTCCCATTTTCTTGATTTAATGTCACTGTCAGTATGAGCAATTTGTTCTCCCCAATGGTATTCCATGTCGCAGAGCCCTGTTTATTTTAAAATATTCCCCATACTTTCTCTGTCACAGCAGGGAAACCTGTAAGGAATTTGTACCTGCTGCAATATTTGGTTATCTGTACAGGATACAAAATAAAAAGGAAATAATGATCTTGTTAGCAGGAGAACTGCAGTGGGCCCTTCTAAAATTTGCTAGAAGTAGGCACTGCCCCTTGCATTTTGCATATTTCAGAATTAACTGCAGAATACAGAATAAACTCTTTTACACATTCAGTGAACTCCTGAAGGAAAGCATAACGGTGATATTCGCAAGGAGCCAGTCTATCTGAGGTCACTACACTGGCCCCTTCACCATGGATAGTTTCTTAATGACTAGAGGTAGCGTCAGGGGATGCCCTAATCAGATGTTATGGAAAGTGCTTCCCACGATATGGTGGCAGGGTACCTCACAATTTTGAATTTCTTTTTTTTTTTTTTTATATATATTTTCTGCCATTTTCTTTCAATTCCATATCATCTGGAAACCAGTGTAATTAGCAAATCAGGGTCTTCAGAAAAAAAGTAACTATTTCTGCAATATTTAAAGGTAATGTTACTGTCTGTATGGATGTTTAGTAGTGAGGTTTTTACATTGCTAAAAGACTGTGCTCCTGTCTAATATAGTGTTGTACTGATTGACCTAGAGCCAAAAGAAAGATGAACTTTCAGGAGATATTTGCCAAGAAGGTGCCAGCCAGGTTGGTGGTTTCAATGGCTTCTGCAGTGGTCAGTCTTTTGCATGTAGTACTTGTCATCCATACATATGTTGTCCTTTTATTTGCATATTGCGTTATTGGCTGGGGCAGTCAAGGTGATGTACAAGTCATATTGCAAAATGTGCTGATGTAATTGGCTCTAACAGCAGCAACAGCTTACTTTTTTTTCCTTTTTGTTTTTTTCTTGTTTTTTTTCTTCATACATGTTCACTGCACTGTTTCTGTGCCGATTTACATTTTTAACATGATTCCCCCCCCCCAAAATCATTTTGCTGAAATTGCTTACTTTTTGTTGTGGAATTACATTCATTCTGTTTGCAAAAACACAAGTATAGTTTATTTCTCAGTCTGAAAATATTTTTCTTTGGCCTTCATAAGTTATAGATGTAACAATATTTATAAAGCTGTTTTGGTCTTAAATGTCAGCATAGGTTTTTAGGTTACATCATGTTTTTGTAATCTAAAAATACCAGTTAGGTTTCTAAACCCTTTCCCTGTGAGTGAGAATTTTTTTTTCAAAATAGCGCTAGAAATGGCTTTTTTTGGGGCTATAACTATACGGTAAGTGAATTATATCATTGATCTTGATGTTGGTAAAAGGTTGACCCCACTACAGTGGGGACATTGATAGTAGAGCCTGATATCGGCTAGAATCTCCTATTGTATATTCGGTAGTCAAAGGTAGCGATGCACCGATACCAAGTACAGTACTCAGTACAAGTACATGTAAAGATACTTTTCCAGCTCCAAGACTAGACTAGAGAAAAATTCAAACGTTAGGAGGCAGCTGTCATTCTTAAGGAGCACACGGGGCTCATGGGATTTGTACATCTCTGTTTTAATGTATGATTTTGTTTTTATAAATATAAATAAAAGGATGCACCGATACCAGTTTTGCAAGTACAAGTACTGGCACTTGCCCAAGTACTGATACATTTTTGTTTATTGTCATGTGACAATTTTTCTAAAACAATCCAGACTAATGATTTCAGGACAGTGGTGGAGCACCAGAGCCAGGTCCCAGCTGCAACCTCTGCAACCCTGGTAGTTCTCATGAAAATGCCAAGTATCGGCACTGGTACTCGAAAAGTATCGCTGCATGTCTAGTCAAAGGGGTACATATACACTGAGTGGCCAGATTTTTATGACCACTACATCAGTACTTCGTCGGGCCACGAGATGACTTAGTTGGGCCACCTCGTGACTCCACAAGATGTTGAAAGGTGATGCGAGGAATCTGACACTGCACTGTTGCCCTTCTGTTGTCTTGTACCAGTCTTGCCACTCTCCGTTCTGCCCTAACATTGACTAGTCGCTGACGGCCACAATTCGCACGTTCAGACCCAGATTTTCGGCTGACAGTCCAGTCTTTAAACACTTTAACAACAGCTGTTCTTGTACATTTAACGAATTCTGCTGTTTTGCTGATACTCGCTCCATGGCTCGCGCCAACTATCATCCCACGTTCAAAGGATGTTAAATCGCGTTGTTTACCCATATCTTCAGAAAAAATCACTTCTACTGTCGTGGTAAACAACCTGCTTCCCTATTTATAATGGTCTGGCCCTCTAGCAACTTCAGCGTGAAATTATAGCTAATTAGCCTACAAACATCAGGTGGTCATAATAAACTGGCCACTCAGTGTAGAAACTCTAGACGATAGGCAAAGTTCTGAACTGCTAATGACATCCTGGAAATTATACATTTGCGCTAAGATTACACAGTTAACAATCAACAGTCTTTTTACGTGGGATTTTAGGCACGACTACGGCCTCCTGTCACATGACTGTGTTGTGCAACCTCCCTTTCCCTCTCATTTGTGTGTGAAACAAGTCTCAAAGAGGCCACACGTCATGACCTGGCAAATATTTTCAGTTCATGTTAAAAGAAGTGTGTACTTCATTTGTGATTTTTGTTTATTTGCAAACAATATAACTAATGCCCAGTGGCATGGAATTAGTTTGTGTATATATAAGGGTAAAGCTGTCCATAGACATGAGATGTCATCCATGCATATTTTCCCCAGTCATCTTCCAGGACATCCATTGAGATATAGGCTCCGCCTGCCTGCAACAGGAAACACATCAACCACATTAAAAAAATAGACTCCTCCTTCCATCTCAAGTCAGTTTTTTTGTGTTTCCGCCGGCTACACAGGGATATTGTAATGTTTGTGGACAACACTGGGATTTGACCAGCAATGTCCAAAACAGTTTTATCATGTCACCCACTAGTGGTATGGGTGTGTGATTTATACCCCTTCCACTTGGCAATGATCATGTAATGGTCAAGAATGCCGTAAAGTGAATCTGTGCCTTGCCCATGTATGACAAAAACAACAGGTTCACATTAATGCTGATCCTTATAGCTGCTTGTATTTACTTTCCCTTTACTCAACTGCCGCTCCATTCTCCTGAAGAATCAAAGTGATTTGTCAGACACATCTGCATATGGGGAAGTATGCGCAACACTCCCCCTTCTCCCACATAATGGTTGTGGTGCTTGGCAACTAGCATCTTAGACACCCATCATCCTGTTTAATCTCCCAAGTCGTGTCCTGAAGCTTACACCTCGGGTGAAAGGAACGGTGAGGAATGCAAAAGGATGGGAAGTATAATCAGGAGCCAATCTTAAAGTTGACCTGTCATCAGTACTTGGAACTTTTTATCAGATGGGTTGAGGTTCCAGGACATAACTTTTCATGCCCTGTGAATATGGCAAATCAGCTATATGTGAATCTCCGCTTTAGATTTTGACGCAAGCCTATTTTATCCTCTGTTCTTTCCGCACTGTGCTGGTAGCTTGACTATGAAAGAACTATTCCATAACGGTTATTATTTTTGTGAACTTAGACGATTTTTTTTTTTTGTTGCTAATATTTTTTGTAGGTTATTATGCATGTATATATTTCCCACTGGTTCCAGGGTGTGATTTTGTGCTGAGGGTATGTGTGATTGCTGAACTGGAAGCCCATCCATGAAGAATTTAAATTCTTCTATATAAATATACTATATTTATTACAACCACACAACTATATTTATACTAGGGATGCACCGATACAATTTTTTCTGTATTGAGTACGAGTACTGATCTTTATATTATGGTACTCGCCGATACGGAGTATCGATACCGGTACTTCCGTTATTATGGAGCAGGCTTCCGGGACAATAAGGAAGCCGGGCGGTGTGTCATTACCCACCGCCCGGCTTCTTGATTGCCCCGGAAGCCGGCTTGATGATGATTAGTCAGGAAGCCAGCTTTCGAGCTGGCTGTTTGGCCAGACCGATGCTGATTGGCCGAAAAGCTGGCTTCCAGCCTGGCTGGCTTCCTGACCAATCAGGAAGCGCGCCATGACCCGGCTTCCTAATTGGCCAGGAAGGGGGCTCTATGCTGCTGGCCAGCTAGACGCTGATTGGCTGGGAAGCCAGCTCCATGCTGGGTAACCATATTCCTGGCCAAACAATAAGGTGGGAGGCAGGTCATTGCCCGGCTTCCTGTTTGGCCGGGAAGCCGGCTCCATGCTGTTTGGCCAGATCGATGCTTCCCGGCCAATCTGCATCGAGCCAGCCAGTCGGAGCTGGTCGGCGAATCAATAGCAGAGGAAATCTCTCTGACTGGAAGTTCCGGTATCAGAAAATTTGCATTCCGGTATCGGAGCATACTCGCCCAAATACTCTGTATCAGTGCATCCCTAATTTATACACACACATCTTACAAGTAATAAAACTTTACTTGCTAACACACCGTCAACATTGTAAATACTGTTTCTGGAAGTTAGTAGCTCGTAGTTATGTTTTTCATTCTTATTTTATTTTTCCTAACTTATGGAGGAGTACTATATGTATTTATTTTTGTGTATTTCTGTATGCTTGACAATGCAGGTGTTTTCTATGTGTTTACATTCTGGGGCAGATGCCTATGTACTGATATTTCTCTCGCATCACTGTTTATATGCATCTTCAGGAGGAAGATGAAGTTCCTGATGATGAAACACTGAACCAGATGATTGCACGCCGTGAAGAAGAGTTTGACCTTTTTATGGTAAGCAGATTGGAAATTGTGTTTTTCCTTATGACCTCTGCATTATATGCAATCTTTCTGACTGTACATCAAAGGACACATGGACGTAAAGGGGAACTATGAGGCGAGTGATTTCCACTCATCCTCATAGTTGGAGCCAACCTCTGACAAAGAAGCGGTCATAGGTCGGTTCCATTGATCAGGAAATGAGCAGAAACATGCAGCCGATCCACTCATTTCCTGATCGTCTCCCTGCAGTGGCGGTCAGTCACCCCTCCCCGCAGTGAGCAGTGGCGGTCAATCACCCCTCCCCGCAGTGATTCCCCCTACCCTCTCCGATGCTCCAGTGCTGAGTGGAGGAACGGGAGGGGGAGGGCACAGCTGGCTCTGCCTCCTAGATAGGCAGAGCCAGCTGTCATTCACGCAGCAGGGTGGATCTCAACAGTATTATCAGGATCCGTCCCAGCTTTGGCACTCCCAGGATATCGTGGGCAATAGCCCGCGATATACTGAGCTTTGGGTCACGGTAGGAGGTTAGTATATGTCCTCCCGTGACCCTAAAGAGAACTATGGGGAAAAACACTTACCCCATTGTTCTCCTTTTTTAATTCTGAAACCAATAGGTTAAGCAACTACATTCAGGTGATTGAACCCTGGCAAAATAGGATAGCCCTGTATAACCCCTCCTGCTTCCAGCCTGCTTCACTTTTTTGTGTATTTCGGTAATGGCACCTTCTCTCAGAAAAGTAAATCCTTTTCTGCACTTTTTTTCTAAACAAGGCTCTTCTGTCGAGGTTTTCTTCTGCTGCCCACAGTCACTGCACTACCTCCAGCAGCTGTTCCGATCAATTTTCTCTTCTGCAGAGTCTTGGCAGACCATACCTAGACGGCACTCACTTGTGGAGCGTGTAGAGTTGCCGCTGGTTGCTATACAGGTGCTGGGTTGTCGTCAATGGAAGTAGTCAAACTTCTGGTAAACTTTCTGTAGGCACTTATGGATCATCCAGACCTCCCGTCCAGGGACGGGTATTCCACTTAATTTCTCGGTCACTGGCTTTAAAGGCCTGGCTGTTGAAGGCCAGGTCCTGAAGGATGAAGGCCTTTTTTGGATGCCGTCATCTCTACACTCAAAGCTAGAAGTCAACCTCTAGTAAGATCTACAATCACACTTGGAAGGCTTAGTTCACTTGGTATGAAGCAAGGGCATTTCATCCAAGTACTCCATGGGACGCATCTTATGTTTCCTCCAGTCTGGCTTAAACCAAAGTTTAGCAAGGTTTACATTTCTGCCTAGCCATTTTATTTCCAGTGGCCTCTTGCCTATCACTCTCCGGTGAAGTCCTTTTGTCGAGGGTTTGCTCTTATTGTCCCTTCGGTATGCATGCTGATGTTTCTGTGGGACCTCAAATTAGTCCGGTTAGCGCTTCAGAAGCTGCCCTTTGAACATCTCAAAGATATTCCTCTGACCCTACTCACTTGCAAAGAAGACTTCCTCAGTGCAATCACTTGACCCTTTCTGGTTATCCACATGGATAAGGTAGTGCTGAGGCCTAGTGCATCCTTTCTTCCTAAGGTGGTCTCTGCCTTCCACCTTAGCCAGGACATTGTCCTACCATTATGTCCTGCTGCTAAATCTCCTAAAGAGATTTTTCTCCAGTGTTTGGATTTTGTCCATTCATGTTTTACCTCTTTATTACTACTTCCATCTGCAAGTATGGACTCCCTCTTTGTCATTCCTAATGAATGAAGACTAAAAAAAGAGCGCCAGGTAATTCTCTCAAGTGTCAAAATCCTTTAGTATTTGCAAGTGGAGACCAGAATAGATAGATATGCACAGCCAATGCTTTGGTGGTCAGGAATATCCCCTTTCATTAGGACTTAAACAAGGGACAACGGGACACTGGTAAACTTGCAGCCCCTGCAGACAATCCTATTCCTCAGGCAGGAGTGGAAATCCTTGGCATGAAAAGATATTTAACAGCTGTTCAGCATTTATACAAATCTGTCAGTGTATCGCTGTCCATTGTTTAAGCCCTGATGAAGGGGGATTCCTGACCCCCAAAATGCATTGGGTGCATATATCTTCTTGTCGCCATTTGTGAAGCCAAAAAAGGGTTTTCGTTGGACTCTTGACACAATTATCTGTTTTGTTTTTTTTCTTCATTCACATGAATTTCTCATTCTGGGCATCCTATCCTTCTGAAGGGTCCCCTGTTTTGTCAAGAGCTGCTGTAACTGAGCCATCGGGCCCAAATATTGCTTCTATTCGACTCGAGTAAGCTCTTGGTCCAGCACCTCATCTCCACTCGCTCTTCGTCATACTTGGCAGTCACTGTATGAGGCTTCTCGTTCTCGGCTGGTTGGAAGATTTGAGGAACTATCACCTGGGCCTGTGAATTGAAGGGTAAAGTTCACCCTTTTCCAGTAAAGGCTCACTCTACTAGAGACATTGGTGCTGCTTGTGCTTTCCTGCATCAGGCTTTGGTTTCCCAAATCTGGGAGTCTGCCACCTGACCCTCTGTTCACACTTTTGCCAAGTTTTTACCAGGTGGGTGTTGAGGCCTCTGTATATGTTGGCTTCGGCCACAAAGTTCCTCAGGGGACCCTATGATCTGTGGGTCCCTTCTGTTATAGTTCCCTGCTGGGATTTGTTTGTGTTTTTTCTTGTGATGTTTGTTGTGTTGCCTGCCTCACTGTTGGACTGCTTTTGGGCATCCCAATGGATTTGATGGGAACTAGGGAAGGAGTGGCCATACCCTTCTTATGAAATGAAAAAAAGTGAAGCATTACCTGTGCTGTAATGTGTGAGGGGAACACTTTTTTTTTTGTTTTCATCTTCCATGGGGTGACGGTGTTTCATAATTATGAAGTTTGGACTCAAAAGGCACAAAAAACTGAGGCCAGCCACTAGGGGCCATAACTCCTCCTCTGACCGACCCTCTTGCTCAATTTCAGTTAGTGTCCCTAAGAAGCTCTGCTGTTTCATACGACATTTCATAAGGAATTAGCACTGAATCGGGGATGTACTCCCTTCCTGTCTTTTGGAAGATCCTTACAATCCAATGCCAACCTGTCAGGCTGGGGAGGAAGGCACTCTCCATGCAGGGAACTCGGTCGTTGTCCCGATCATCATCAGAGTGTAACCTCATCTTGATTCAGTCATACAGCACCACAATGGCATACATTATATATCAGAGAGGAAACCGAAGGCTCCTTATGGCAAGAGAGGTTAAGAGGATCCAGTCCTGGACATTGGGAGTGTTTTTATGTATGCATAAATACTCCTATTTCGTCCATGTTCCCTTTTGATTAAGCCCCAGCAGTATAGTGGGTGAAGCACATCAGAGGGAGGCGCGATTTTTGTAGCGATATCGCTCATATTTCCGCACTATATCGCTCTATGTAGCTTCACCAATACAATTCAATGTAGCTGTTCACATCTCGTCGCTCAATGTCGCTCAATATCGCTTGTAGCTCGTCGCTGGTAGCTTGTCGCTTCTACATGACCCTTTTTTAGAGCGATTTTGAGCGATATTGCTCCTGATTGCATACAGCCCAATAGGAAGATCGCGCGACACGTCGCTCAACGTCGCGCGATTTGCATGTCGCTCAGTGTGAATGGGGTCTTATATGAAGTGGCCCTTTTTTTAGCTGGATCAATAGTTATTTTGAGCTTCTTGGAACAATGGTGTGTGTACTAGTTGAAGTTGTTTGGGAAGTGGAGGATCCCAGTGTCGGCCAGCACCCATGGTTGTTGCAGATGCAGCAAAGGACCTGTGAGCAGTACCATGGTTTTTCTTTAATACCTTTCCTCCTCGGAGATCTCGGCTCCAAGCTTTTAGAGAACCAGGTTTGAGAACATTTCAGTAGCTGTTCAACCTCTGGTTTAGACCCTTGCTCACAGATACTCTAGCCCCTGTCAGATTGACCAGCCTTCCGTTACATTGGCCAATAGTGCTCCTAATCACTGGCTTTCTCGTTGGAAATTGATGCCACAGTATTGTGGGCTGGTTGACTTTCTGGTTTAGTGCGTCTTTCTACTCTCGTGGCTCCGGCAAATCTTGGAAGGCTCGCCCTTACACTTGTTTATCTTAATTTGGCTGGTATGGGAATAGTGGTTTGCATCTCCTCTTCTTGGAAATAGAGAGGATTATGTTTCCCCCCTAATGTCATGGGGGTTGTTTGGTGTTCTGTGCACCAAGAGCCAGATGTCTGCCTTGGCCTTCTTTTTGTTCTGGGTCCTAGGCGGACATTCTTTGTACTATTCTGTGTCAGGGTATTTATTTTTGTCATCCTGTAAGTTCCCCTTTTGAAGACTATTTTAAATCTGGTCTTATCAGAACTTATGTAAGTTTCTGTGCTCTTAGGGACATTCATTGTCCTTTCTTTTCCTGCTTTTTGGCACGTGGTATCATTATGGTTTTCCTGGGGTTTGCCTCCTGCCATCCATAGAGAATTTTCTGCTTCTTGGATGTGGGAGAGCATTGTGACAGTAGTGTTTCCATGAAAACATAAAAATAAACCCTAGCCTGTCCTGAAAATACTATACAGTTTTTAAAGATGTTTTGTTTGTGTGGGGGAAGGGGAGCCAGTACTGCCAGCATCTATTGCAGACATACATGCAGAAGGCTCCCAAACCTTTCTGTTGGGGCTGAATCTCAGCCATTCAGACTGGCAACGCTCCAACACTTCTAGGAAATGCGGGAGCTTGGTACTAAGCCCTGCCCCATAGACATCCATATTGGCTCATGTTAATTTTGGTCTAACTGACCTGTAGGCATGTGCAAGAGATAGAAAATAGTGGACAAGCTTACTGCCAGTACATAGCAAAACCCACTGTCCACACTAGATCCAAGCGTTACGGGAAAATTCTGAGCTTTTAAAACTTATTTAATAATTTGCAAAATGTTTTTGATGTATGTTAAACTACTTTTAGTTCTTTTAACAACTTGGGATTTTTTTTCCAGTTAAGCTTACTTGCTTTTGCTTTGTTGTGCAGCGTATGGATCTAGATCGCCGCAGGGAAGATGCCCGAAATCCAAACCGTAAACCACGTTTGATGGAAGAAGATGACCTTCCCTCCTGGATCATCAAAGATGATGCTGAAGTTGAACGTCTCACTTGTTCGGAAGAGGAGGAGAAAATATTTGGCAGAGGATCACGCCAGCGTAGGGATGTCGATTACAGTGATGCCCTTACAGACAAACAGTGGCTCAGAGTGAGTTTGACTATATTTATGGCACATGTTAATTTTTAGCAATTGTGTGTATTAGTGGATGTTTCTGTGTGTTTGGCAAAAACCTGATCTTAAAAAATATATATATATATTGCGGGTTTCTCCTTTGGGAAAACCTAGACTTTACTTTCTGACAGAGGTAAGCAATTGAAGGGTGTTCCATATTTTTTAAACAGTGGTTAATAGAAGCCACTGTAAGGGCTTTTTCACACCATATCCGGACCAGAACGTCTGTCCGCACCTGAAATGCATCACAATGTATACCTACGGTATTTTTTAGCTGTGTTCACACCAGTGTGCTCTGTTCCGGTGTGGGGTAAAAAGAAAATACTGCATGCACTATTTTATCTGGTCTGGAACACACCAAAACGCATTAAACGCATGACAATGCACTGGAACGCACTGCACCCGAAAGCCCAAAAACACAAACGTGTCAAAAATGCATTGCACTGCTTTTTGCAAGTCTGATCCAGATCCAGTGCAAAGATGGTGTGAACAAGCCCTAAATGCACATATTGTAGGAACCACGTTTCAACAGCTACGGTGGCTTAATCCTAGTTAGTGGTTTTGCAGATGTTGAAATCAAATGCAGTTACAGACAACTTCATGATTATGGAGTGTATTTATAAAATGTTCTACAAGCAGTTTGCCCCCTCTGCTCCTCAGCTCCATCTAGTGGCCATAATGTGGAGTGAATTTTTAAATGTCAGATATTCGCAGATCGAATGAACATTTTATAAATACATGATTGAAAGAAGTTCTGTTTGTGTGGCTCTTAAAATGTGGAGCTAATCCATTCATGTTTGTAGCACAGACCCTTCTTTTTCTGGTGGTGTTGGTGTGTTGTAGTGTGGTTTATGCATTTCAAGGGTTTCCAAAACTGTGCTAACAAATTATAAAATCATTGAGACGTGTTTTTTTGTGCAGTTAGCGTTGGCTAAACAAATAAAAAAAATTTCCTTGTTGTGTTGCTTATGCAGTTTGTTGACAAATACGTTTTGTTATGAGGCATGCTGTTATAAAAAATATTGCTATTATAGATCTTTTATTACTGCTGTCCATATTTTCTGTAAAGGGAAAACATTCATGATTGTGTTCTGATGTTCCAACTCTTCAGGCTGCATTTGGGGCATTGTTTTTTGCTTTAGTGGTTTAAGAATTTGATATTTACACATTGTTTTTATTTGGGATGCACCGATACCAAGTACCGTTCTCAGTACCGATACTTTTCCAGCTCCCAAGACTAGACTAGAGAAAAACTCAAAAGTTAGGAGGCGGCTGTCATTTGTAAGGAGCACACGGAGCTCCTGGGATTTGTACATCTCTGTTTTAATGTATGAATTTGTTTTTAGAAATATATATATGTGATGCACCGATACCAGTTTTGCGAGTACGAGTACTGATATTTAGGGCTGCATTAGTTGGCCGATTTTATTAAGTTCGGTTAATCGGATTAAAAAAAAGGCTCCAGTGATGGACTACTAGTTTCTATTGAGATTCTAGTCCATCACAGGAGCAAGCTTGGCGCGGTGGAAGTAAAAAAAAGTGTGGTGTGCAATATAGTACATTATACAGCGGCGCAGTGCAGAATACCAGCAGCTATAGAGGAATACAGCAAATCGCAGCAATATTACATTATGCTATAATGTACTATTGCTGGGATTTGTAGTCCTCTGTAGCTGGCGTTATTCTGCATTGCGCTGTATAATTTATTATTGCTGGGATTTGTAGTCCTCTATAGCTGGTGGTATTCTCCATTGCGTTGTATAATGATTATACTGCGCAATGCAGATTACCACTGACCAGTTATAGAGGAACTACAAATCCCAGCAATAATACATTATACAGCGCAATGGCGAATACCACTGACCAGTTATAGAGGAACAACAAGTCCCAGCAATAATACATTATACCGGGTGTTTAATATATTATTGCTGGGATTTGTTGTTCCTCTATAACTGCTGGTGTTCTACAGTGTGCCGCTTTTTTTTATTTTTTTTTTTAAACAGGAAACATTAAAACAGGTCTCCCTTACCTGTTTCTGAACCCTTGAAAGTCGCGGCGGCGGCGTGCGTCCGGCTTGTGTGGTGGGCTTGGCATACGCGGCGTGGTCGTGGCGTCCGCGGCGTGCGTACCGTAACTCGTACCTGTTCCACCGTAGCACCCCTGTACTCCTGTTCCACAACTGCACCCCCACACAACTATTCCACCATTGCACGCCAATACACCTGTTCCTCGATGCACCTTCATACACCTGTTCCTCGCTTAATCGATAGCCGACGAATCGACGATCGAAAACGTTGCCTACGTTTTCAATCGTCGATTTTAATCGACTAAATCGATTAACTGTTGCAGCTCTACTGATATTTGTCCAAGTACTTACAAGTAAGAGTACTGATACATTTTTGTTGTCATGTGACAGTTTTTGTAAAACAATATAGACTAATGATTTCAGGACAGTGGTGGAGCGCCAGAGCTAGGTCCCAGCGGCAATCCTGGTAGTTCTCATGAAAATGCCAAGTATCGGCACTGGTACTCGAAAAGTATCGGTGCATCCCTAGTTTTTATATTTGCTTATGGTAGAAAGTAAAGCAGATGTTTCATGTTCTGTTTCAGATTTATTATGTTTAAGGCCTGGTTCACACCTGTACGTTTTGTAGCGCGTTCAACACTCTACGAACGCTCTACAAAACGCTCAAACATGAAAATCCCATTGTTTTCTATGGGTATGGTTCACACCTTGCCGTATTTCAGCCCGTCTGAACACGCTACAAAACGGCCTATGCCTGAAAAGGTACATGAGCTTCTTTGCGGCGTTTTTGTCGCGTGTTTCCATTGATATACAGCCAAGTAGCCCTCGGAAATGCGCGTTTGTTGCGTCACGAAACGCGCGACAAACACGCATATTCGCGCCTAGGTGTGAACAGAGCCTAAAGCCTACTGAATAATTGTGTTGGGCAATATGTCTGATCATATTACACATGACTTGCAGCAGATAACTATGTCCTATAGCTACTGTATCAGATACTGGTCTGAATGTGGACTCGCCTTCCATTTATTACTATGCATCTGTGATTTTATACTAATAGTTTTGCTAATGACAAGCAGGGAGGTTATAAGAATCCTGTACAAATTCAGTACAGTGTCCTTTTCCTAACCACCTGGAAGTTCTTTCTAGTATGTTTGCAAACAAATAACTCACTGTAAGATGTAGCTGTGCCCCTCTAAATTTTCCTCAAAGCAGATTTAGCTGTGTAGCAAGAAAGAAATTGACTCCAATGCAATTTATATTTTGGAGCGTTTTGTAGAGCGTTCTTAGAGCGTAGAACGCGCTACAAAACGTTCAGGTGTGAACGAGGACTAACAGTGATTGTGCGTATAAACAAATGCATGCATTAAGCACAGTTATATTTTTGTAACGGCCACATGATCTGACGTAGGCACAGAAGCTGATAGATGATGTCATACAAATACATCTTTCTAACCCCCTACCTTTCTCCAATATGACAGTGTAGTCATATTTTCTAGTGTATTGACTTTGACTACGCTTGGGAAAAAGCATTCAGCTGCTAGGGGTACTTGAGCTGTTGTATGCTTGTTAAACGGTGACCCCTGTACCCCTGGAAGTGTTGATGTTTGGCCCTTCAATGTTCTTGGATATTTTGGTTTGCATGAAGACATGTTTACAAATTTGAAGCCCTGCATTATAATAATGTATTATTAAAACTATTACTTGCATGTTATGACAATACAAATGTTTTGTGCTAGAGATCCTATCAAATTAGAATAATTATCCACCCATACAAAGATTATAACAACCTTGAAAAGATCTGTTGAAGTCTTCTCTGTACTGCTGCTATCTGTCAGCAGCTCTTACTACAGCAGTGAAAGGTCACTTGAAATGTGACTAGTCTTCCTAGCACAAAGCATGCATGGGAGCGGTGGTTTTTTAGATCCTAGCATTATCATTGGGTGATGTAACTGTCCCTCCCACTAACACAGAGATCTACAGAGAAAGTGATGTTGCCTGTCTCTTTTACTGGGATTTAGAGGGCATGGACTTCTCAACAACTCCGGAAAGTCCACATGTATGTTTTTCTTTTTACAAGGAGACAGGCTGATGGTTAAACCGTTGAGGAAAGTGAAAATCCTCTATTAAGTTTCTTGACTATTGTAATTCTGTGGTATAGTATACCATGATCAAACTATAAATAATCTGACATTGCCGAGAGAATTAGGCTGTGTATAAATATTATTTATTTCACTCTTGGTATTTGCTGCTTGTTTGACAGTTTTCAAAGAATGGGAGAGGAGCCCAGACAAATCTGGTAGATAGAAAAAAAACATTGGCTCTAGACTTCGAACAAATAAGCATGAGAAGAAGACTTTGAATACATTAATGCTAAATATACCGTTCTGTGCAAAAGTTTTAGGCAGGTGGAAAAAAATGCTGTAAAGTAAGAATGCTTTCAAAAGTATATATTTTTCTTGTTAATTTTGATCAATTTACAAAATGCAAAGTGAGTGAATAGAAGGAAAACCAAATCATTATTTGGAGGTTTGACTACTTTATGGCTTCAAACCAGCAATTCTTAATTCAATTCTTAAGGTGTCCATATACTCTTTGATTTTCGTTCGGAAATCGAAGATGAACGTAGTTTTGAACCATAATCGATCAGTTGATGGGAGCCCAAAGGTTTTAATTACTGTACTTCTGGACGAATTTGCTCGATCGGTCAGGCTGGAAAAAGTCTTTACAATTCGAACAAAAATCGATGGATTAGTGTTTTCGTATGAAAAAAAATTTGTATTGCTAATGAACGATTTTCAAAATGGACATTGGACTATGCATGATGGGGTATTCGAGCGGAGACCGAACGAGGGGTCGATGACGGCACAAAATAAATTGAGCGATAATCTTCATGTGTATGGCCAGCTTTAAGGTGCCCAAACACTGCACGATTCTCGTACAAGGATCGGGGGGAATCCCACGATCGTACGAGAATCGTGCAGTGTGAATGAAGACGTGCGACCATTTTTACTGCACGGTCACACGTCTTTTGTCTAAGGAGCATGCTAGAAAACCAGCCGAGAATCGTACGATTTTCGTCTGGTTTTTAGCATGATCGTAAGATTAATGCCGCACAGGCCGGTGTGCGCACGCGCACGCTGCCCGTTCAGCATTGCGGTCATCGGAAGCCCGCCCCTCAGCGGGGCAGGGCCTTCGATGATCGCAAGTACAATCTGCCTGTCCAAGATGGGCAGATCGTACGTTTTTTTAAATTACTTTACAACCATCGCAAGACTAAGGTTTTGCGATGGTTGTAAAGTTTATGGCCACCTTTACACTTGCACAAAGTCAGGGATTTTGTAGGATTAGATTCAGGTGTATGATTAACCAATTATACCAAGCAGGTGCTAATGATCATCAATTTCATAGGTAGGTTGAAACACAGTCATTAAATGAAACAGAAACAGCTCTGTAGGAGGTTTATAACTATGTGGTTGTGGAAGACCGTTTCATGTCACAGGTCATACACCATGGCTAGACTGAGCACAGCAACAAGGTAGTTATACTGCATCAGCAAGGTCTCTCCCAGGCAAACATTTCAAGATGGGCTGTTCACGCTATTTTGAATAAACACAAACGGGCAACGTTGAGAACCGTAGACGCAGTGGTTGGCCAATTAAACTTAATGCAGCAGATGAAAGACACATCATGCTTACTTCCCTTCAACATCGGAAGATGTCCAGCAGTGCCATCAGCACTGAACTGGTGGAAACCAGTTAGACCCAGGTACACCCATCTACTGTCCGGAGAAGTCTGGCCAGACGTGCTCTACATGGAAGAATTGCGGCTAAAAAGTCATAATTACGACATGGAAACAAGGCTAAGAGTACTCAGGAACTGGAGTGCTAAAAATGGCAGCAGGTGCTCTGGACTGACCAGTGTATGTCTGCAGGCAAAAGTGAAGCAGGGTGGAGGTTCCTTGCAAGTCTCGGGCCATTAGAGTTGGGGATTTGGTCAGGATTAATGGGGTTCTCAATTCTGAGAAATACAAGCAGATACTCATCCATCATGCTATACCATCAGGCAGGCGTGTGATTGGCCCCAAATGTATTCTGCAGCAGGACAATGACCCCAAACATACAGCCAATGTCCTTAAGAACTATCTTCAGCGTAAAGAAGAACGAGGAGTCCTGAAAGTGATGGTTAGGCCCCCACAGAGCCCTGATCTGGGACTACAAGAAGAGACAGAAGGATTTGAGGCAGCCTACATCCACAGAAGATGGTTACTTCTCCAAGATGTTTGGAACAACCTACCTGCCGAGTTCCTTCAAAAACTGTGTGCAACTGTACCTAGAAGAATTATTGATGCCGTTTTGAAGGCAATAGGTGATCACAGAAAATATTGATTTAATTAGGATATCTCTTCTGTTCATTTACTTTGCATTATGTTTATTAGGGATACCAAGTATGCTCCTGATACTTATCCTGATATCAGAACTTCCGGTATCCGGTAGTTGGGCTGCAAGTCATTACCCGCCCCCCGGCTTTCTGATTGACTGGGAAGCCGGCTCCATGCTTCCTCATCACCTGGTGACGAGGGAGCATGGAGCTGGCTTCCCGGCGTGTCATTACACACCGCCTGGCTTTCTTAATGAGACTTCTGATATCGGTATTCGGTATCGACGAATACCGGAAAAAAAATACATTTCGGTACTCTACACCGAAAAACTGCATCCCTAATGTTCATTCATAAAAATAAACTATTAACACTTTTATTTCTGAAAGCATTCTTACGTTATAGCATTTTTTCACACCTGCCTAAGGGCTTGTCCATACCAAATGCGGACCAAATCTGCACGAGTGTCTGCACGTGCAGTGTGTTTGTTTTGGCTTGTTTTTTATGTGTTCCGGGCCATTTAAAAAAAATATAAAAAATGTGTTTTGCCTAAAATGGGCTTTCAGTGCGTTACATGGCATTTGCGTGCGTTTTGGTGCGTTCCAGAGCATGCTGCAGTTTTCCCACATGCTCTGGAACTGAATGCTCTGGTGTGAACTAGAGCCCAAAATACCATTGGAATATATTGGATGCATTTTTGATTCGTTCTGTATCTGCTCCGCACTTTTTTTTTTTTTTTGATCCTCGGTAATACCGATAACGGAAGTTCCATTAAGGAAGCCAGGCGGTGTGTAATGACTCGCCTCCCGGCTTCTTGGTTAGCTGGGAAGCTGGCTCCATGCTCCCTCGTCACCAACATGGCCAATCAGGAAGCTGGGCGGCTAGTCATTACGCGGCGCCCCGGCTTCCTGATTGGCTGGGAAGCCGGCTCCATGCTTTCTCGTTACCAAATCCGGAAGCCAGGCAGCGTGTAATGACTTCCCGCCTGGCTTCCTGGGGGGGAAATTCCGGTATCGGGATAGGCATCGGCAGCATTTGGGCGAGTAGGAGTACTCGCACCAAACACTCAGTATCGTTACCGATACTAGTATTGGTATTGATGCATCCCCTATTATCAGTAATTGATATCTGTGAGGACAAGTATGAGTACTTGTACTTGGTCTGGAAAAATGGTATTGGTGCTTTATATCTATCTATCTATCTATCTATCTATCTATCTATCTATCTATCTATCTATCTAGATAGATATAAACAGGGATGCACAAATCCCAGAAGACCTGTAGCTAGGGAAGACTTTTATGTTTTACTAAAAATATGGGTAAGAATAAATGTTTTATAACATAGGGAAACTTTTTTTTAAATATATTTATGGTACTTTTTTCATTATATAGTAAAAAAAAACCTCTATCTGTCCCCAAATTTTTTTAGCATTTTTTAGCATATATTGCAAGGCTATACTTGGTATACTATACTATAGCCTTGCATATATTGCAAGGCTATAGTCCCGTCATGCTGACTGGTGAAATTTGTGACTGACTGGTGAGACACCGCCAAATTTTTCAAGCCCTGTATATAGGGCTGCGGAAATTAACGATTAATCCCTCGATTCATTGTTAATTTTTTTGATCAATCAAAATTCTTTTGATGGGTACTCACTTCTCTGGCGGCTTCCGGGTCTTCCGGGAGTTCCGTCGCTGATCAGGTGATGTCATGGACATCGACGTCACCGGACTCCTCCCCCCTTGCCCAAGTGACTCTGTCGACTAACGAGGGAAAGGGGGAGGAGTCCAGTGACGTCGATGTCCATGGCGGCTAACGAAGGGAAGGGAGAGGAGTCCAGTGACGTCACCGGACTCCTCCTCCCCCCACCTCCCCTTCGTTAGCCGACGGACCACTTGGGCCAGTGAGTTTGGGTACGGCCGCCGGGTCACTTCCTATTGGCTGTCCGGCATAGGGATCACATCTGCAGCATTGGATTAGAGGTATCCCCCGCACATGAAACTGCCAACATTGAGGGAACCAAACACAGGCAGTGACGTGGACGCTTCTACTGGCTGTCCGGCATAGGGGTCACATGGAAATGCCCCCATTGAGGGAACCAAACACAGGCAGCGACGTGGACACTTCCTATTGGCTGCCCAGCATTGGGGTCACATCTGCAGCATTGGAACAGGGGTCCCCCGCATGTGAAACTGTCACCATTGAGGAACACATCTGTAGCATCTTCACAAGGTATGGATGGGTTGGAGGGAGGTGGGAGGGGTTCATGTTTTGCCTGTACATGGACTTTAAAGTATTTTTACTGATTGCTGAGTAAGAGGAACACTTGTGTTTTTCTGCATTTTTGCTTCACGAATCACCTGGCTGGGGCTGGCAAAATAAAAAAAGAAATGACCGATCTCTGTATTATCCAATCAGTTTGCAGCCTCCTCATAGACAATGAAACGTGGACTTTTATGGGTTGCAATGGGCGTTAGGCCTACTTTACAAAGCTTTAAACACAAGTATCAGCATCTTTATCTTAGTCATGTGACTGTTTTATGTTTAACTCTGATTGGGCTTACCTGAAAAACAACTTTTTGGATAATAAAGAATCCTCGCTGTTAGGAGCTGAGCCTGTAACATCTTCCTTCAACATCAACAGAAATTAACACAGCGCAACCAATGATTTATATTTCATCTGAGCATGGCTGCTGTGAGTCACAGCAAATCATATGTGATTTTGTAACATTTTTGTTAATAGTAAAGGTCCTTGAATGTATTTTTAAGATTTAACTCCTGAGTTTAATGTCACTTTAAAACACACAAGTACAAACCTCTTCAGTTGCAAATGATTGTACAGTAACTCCACATGTTCCAATTAGATTGTTCAATTAATAATTTTTTCAATAAAGCAGGTTCTTTATTTGTACATCCTATGTTTTCTCATCTGCTTGCATGGTATCATAAGCTATTTAAATTTTTTGCTTTTCGCTTTGTGAAGCCCATAGGACAGCTAGTGTGAAATTTAGCAGATCTTGGAAAGCAGACGCCTTAAATCATGTGTTGTCTGCGTTGTTTTATGATCATCGACAGCCAGTGGGCGGTCTGTTTCTGGCGAAGTCATTGGCTGCCATGCCATGCATAGAAGTAAGTCTGCTCCTACACAGGGTATACATTGTTTAGGTTTTTGTTTGCTTGTGAACTTGTAGTGAGGTTGTTCTGGGTTGGGGTGACCTCCTTTACATGGAAAATGTTCTATTTCAATTTCTAATTACTTCAATAGAAACAAGCAATTGCTGCATAGTCGCAATTATATGCACCCATCGGGCAGTTACCCAGCATGCAATAAAAAGTAGACGTGCTTGTCAGGAGAAAACGAGACTGCAAAGATCTGATCTGGTTCTGACGCTCAGATCCTTACATGTATAGCCTCTATTAGTAAAGCAAAGTGGGGGCTATATCACCATACATAAATGGTTGAAATCAAGACATCATTTGGTTGTTATCAAATTCCTTTATTTTGTGCACATTCTAGAAGTGGTCTTGCTCATTGTGCTGACTACTATACACTATTGTTCAAGCAGACTTAATTCCACTCTGCTTCAGGTCTCGGGCTTCCAGGGGTTAAGCATTTTGCTGCTCAGTCCTTGTGCCTGCCTTTCCATTCACCTCACTAAATTGAGAAGCCGATCAGCAGGAGAGGCGTCACCGTACTGAATAAGGTCTCACTGCAGCACGTCACCAATCAGAAATGTGGGATTTGTCTTTGTGATTTATAATTACCGTGCTGAGGATTTGGATGGGCAATTCTGTCTTTTCTTTACGTGTTTTTTTTTTTTTTTTCACCCTTAATCACTGGAAGTCTAGTCTTGTATAGCAAGATATTTTTTGGAGTCCGTTGTCTGTATTGTATGCATAAATTATCTGTAAAAGCTTTCTAGTATGTAGAGAGGCGGTCACCTTTTTTTTTTGCATTTATAAGCATACAGAGGCAGAATGCATTTTGATTTAAAGGCACAATAGAGTTCTTACGGTCAGGAATCTGTAGCCCATCCCTCTAATAACAATATATAGCATCAAGATTGCAATGCCACTGCAGAATTTACACCGTTGTGTTCAGTTTAGCTTTAATTTTTTAATTTTTTTTTAACATGAAATCCTATTGTGCTTCTTGAACTCAAGTCGTCATCCAGACCAATAATTGTGACCACCCTATTCCTTCAGACTCCTCCCCTCAATACATGCAGGTTAAAATATTCTGAGCCTTCTCTTTTTCTCTCTAAAAATATGCGCTGCTTGCCTATCCAACTTAATTTGATGACGCTAGGCACCATTTAATTGCTGTCTTATTTAACAAATATGAAAACTTTTATAAACATAAGTATGTTTCATAATGATTGTGTATATTATTATACAGGCATAATTAGAATTTTTGCATATTAAGCTATTTTCCTTTAATACAAGCACTTTCTAAGAAAGAGTCCGAATATTCATTGCAGAATATACTACTTTGTATGTGTAGGCTGTATTAAAGAAGGCTTTACCTGTAAGACTGAGAATTATGCAAAACATATTACAATTCCATTATGGCTACAGCATAAATAATTAATATTACACATATGTTTACCTGGTATGTTCTTTTCAGACGATCTTAGCCTAGTACAGTTCCTCGCTCCACCTTTTTATTTCCTCCTGAATTTAGTAACGAAGATGAATGATTGCCCTTGATGATTATCTGATTCTTGTGTCTGGAATAATGAGGGTAAATATGATAAGCAGTTGTCAATATTAAAGCAGGACTATAGGAAGAAGGCTTCAGGCCTTGCGCTAGGCAGAATGAAACAGCAGATTTGAGTATCACAATCTCCCCAGTATTACATTTTCTGTAAAAATAAAATTACTTGTATATGAAAACATAGCCTTTCCCCGGCTCCTTTTTTTTTTTTCCTCCCTGATCAGCTGATGAAGAGACTAGCAGCTCGCTGCTTTGCTGGCTTGTTAATTTTGTCCCCACTAACAGTGATTTCCGATAGCCGGCCTGCTGATAGTGGTAAGGTAAATATCCTTTATTCCTTGTCGTCTCAAAGATTCGGTAGAACTTATATAACAGGCATGTGTAGGTGTGTAGCACATCAAAAGCTGGTGTTCTTCGTGTTTCTCTGTTCATCTGAGTGCTCAAGGAAAGCAATACCCTTAACTGTTGACTGCCTTGTGTGCTGCATTTTAGACTGGAATTTAAAGCCGTCAGGCAGGGCACACTAGACATTCAGGACCGTAATTGTTTGCTAGCTGCAGTATGATGGGTAATGCTGTCTTAGCCACATAAATATTAATGATACTGTATTTTTCTATCTGAATCACTTTCCCTTTTTTTTTTTCTTCTCACCGTGTAAGTCTGCAGATTTTGTGCATCCTTTATGGTGATTGTGTCTGAACGCTACAAGCATGATGGAAATTGACTTCTGATTATTAGGCCTAGTCTGGAGCTGTCCCTCAGGATTTTCTGCTTATATTTGTTCGGTGGGTTTTAGACTTTGCAAGGATACATAGGAAAACCGATCTGCCAGTCCCTTTTGGCATGCTCACATGCCAGGTTAAAGGATTTCCTCTTTTTTTTTGTGTTTTGACTTTTCATGTCTGGGATTTGTTCTCCTCCTCTTCTTACAAAGGAATTTAGGAAAATATCTTGGCCATGAACTGCTTTTATCCTTGTTGATTGTTCTACTCCTCTGATTGTAAATATTGGGTATGTTTGGTGCTGTGGAAAAGTGAAGGTAATTGCCATTTGATTAGACTTCATTTCAGCTGCTGGTAAACATTAGTACACAGACAACAATATTTAGATGCATAACTAGTGGTTATCTACATAATGTTACAACAGATGTTCTCATGCTTCCTTCTCTCCTTATTTTTGCATGTTTGAATTTTTGACAGCTTTAAAGTATGAAAAAGGAAAAAAAATGTTTGTATATGCTTTTTTTCCTTACTAGAATTTAATGTTTCCTTTTACAGAAAAAATACTTTTCATTTTTCTGCTTACATTTGTTTTTGTTTTTTTACAGCATTCACTTGACCTATAATTTCCACAGACACCATAGAGTCTATTGTGTTCCTAAAAATGTTATTTGAGTTAGATTTAGTATTACGCGTCCAACTTCTTATTATTATACATTATACACTGATTTGTTGAACTCTATTTCTCATATTATAAGTGATGGTCTTGTGGCAGCCATCTTGTTTCTGTGTGCACATCCAGGGTTTGGAAACAGAAATTCTCATATCAAGACAGCACAAAAAACAACGATCATGTAGTAACCAAACACACTTTATTATACTAAAGTCACATAAGTAAAAGGTATTCATGTTAAATGGTTAATACATGATTGTTGCTTTTTTACTGTCTTGATGAGCAACAGAATAAAGATGAACTGGCATATTTGTGCACATTGTATGGGACTTTTAGAGCACCCCCCTCCATTTTAGCTACTTTTAGCGTGAGAAGTAGCCCGGACCACAATGTGTGTGAAAGTTCTTAGGGAATATTTCTACCTTGGCTATGATAGGTGTGTCTAAGCGTTACTGGTAAGTTTTCAGCACCTGTGTTATATAAAGAGAAATGTGTAAAGTTAATTATTCCATATATATAGCAACCAAACACTCCTTGGCCATAAGGGAAATGTCCCTGCTGAATTTCAGTTTTATAATATGGAGAATATACACCAAAGTAGAAGTGAGAAACCTCTTTCATAGGATGAAGAGTTGGGTCTCCGAGCAGGAGCAGAGCTTAAAATTGCACTACCACTAAAGTGTTTCACCAAGTTTGACTCCACACTCTATACGCCCATATTCTTTGGTGTTTTGATGGCAGATTGTGAGAGAACTCTGATCATGCACTAGCTAAACAAAAGAAAGTTAATTTGAAGGGATTGTACAGTTCTACTGTAGCCCTTAGGTTTATGAACACCAACTTATTTGTGTACTTATAAAAAAAATTTTTAGATTGAACTTTTTGTGGTTGTTGCCAGGTTGCATATATTTGGCAATACATAGGTTACCTATATTTACTGAAAACAAAATGTTCTATCCTTTAGGCAATCGAGGACGGGAATTTAGAGGAAATGGAAGAGGAAGTCCGGCTGAAAAAGCGCAAGAGGCGAAGAAATGTGGATAAAGATGTTGTTGTTGTGGTGAAAGAAGATGGTGAAAAGAAAGAGAAGAAGAGAAGGGGACGACCCCCTGCTGAAAAGTTGTCACCAAATCCACCAAAGCTAACCAAACAGATGAATGCTATAGTCGATACTGTAATAAACTATAAAGACAGGTATGCTTTTTTTTTTTTTTGGTATTTCTTTTAAGATCGGTTTTATTCCTGCTTTGCTGAGTGTACGGGCTGAAATGAGAATGTCTACAGTTGGGAGCGATGATGTACAAAATACTGGTTGGTAGTGCCAAAAATGTTGACAATTATTAATCATGTAAGCCCTATCTATAGAAGGTGGGTCAGACCGTGCTAAAGATGTAGACTTTTAAGCCCCCTTTACTTAGCCACACGCTCAGTTCACCTTAAGAATTTCACCCAATCACAAAATGATCGGCCCTTTTGACTTTTGCAGTGTACAGTAGGGTGCTCAGTATTTGCAATATATCATCTTTCACCTCCATGGTATATGCTTGTAGCTTTCAGTGGATGTTTCAGACCTTTATTGAAAGTGGTTCTAGATGCATGTTTCAGCTCTATTACATATGCACCATATAGACTATATGTAGGTGTGAAACAAGTGTGATGTTATGCATGTAAGAATTATCACCCTCTGACCTAACTAGCTCCTTAAATTACATCTGTATGCAACAGTAAGCAAATAAAAATGAACATGTCCTAATAGAGATATAGGCACCACTATTGCTAAAGAATAACAGAATCAAAGGCAATCTGAAGTCTGACAATTGTTGGCCTGCCAGAAGCCTAACTTTACAGGTTGTCTACCATCTCCTGAGTGTGGGGTCAGTTAGCAGACATACAGCATACTGTCAGACTTTAGGTGGCTTTTAAGTACCTGACTCATTCAAAGTACATAAAACGAAGTAAAAGAAATATTAATCTTTCATAATTTATCCTACACAATTACAGACTGAATATTTAGATTCCTGTATAATCGCATGCAGCTTGCATCTCAAACTCCAGCCTAAAAAAAAAGATTGTTACTCCTGCTAGGTAATTAAAAACTGGTACTTACTGTATTTAAGCAGCTCTAAAAGCATCAAGGCATATGCTTGTGCGTTTTAGACAATGGTGTCCTTTATCAAGCTCTGAGAAAGGACATTGTTTGAAATGTGTAGCAGAGTTGTTTTAATAAAGTTTTACAAGTCCTAGCAGGAGTACTCATCAACTTTTTTTGCATTCATGTCCAGTAGGGGACTGCGTTCTGACCACCTGGCAGTTTGTGGGACACAGCAGTAAATAGGGGAGCCATTTAACTCCAGCCTCCATGCACTGCATGTGCTATAGGGCACAAACTTTGATATTAATAATGTAGGCCAACATTACACCACCTAAAAGAGGATTGGACACTGGCATATAATTAAAAAACTGTAGGCTAACCCAAGGTATAAACCTGCCAGGCTGGCCTGAAAGTGGGCTTTGGGTTCTGCATGGGTCACTTCAGACTCCGAGTTAGACTCCATTCTGGTTTTGTTAGCTGCCGAGTGCTTTCCAGGTCCAGAGATTCTGCTATCCCTTCTGCGCTTGTTCTGTCTTTATTTTTACTGGTTGCTATTATTCCCTGGGTTTCCCACGCAAGGTGTTAACACTGTGTGACTGTGCACTTTCATCATCTGCTAGGTGGAGTGCCATGTATGCTCTCCCACGTACAGCAATAAGGAAGCATCTTCTTGCCCTGCAGCTGCTCTTGCTTGTAAAGAGCGGTCTTCCTGTCTACAGTGCCTTTTGGTTACCTCCTGTCCCAGACCCTCAATTGATACCAGCTGCCTGGCTTCCATGAATATTTGAGACCTTCAGCATTGATCAACCTTGGATTGACCCTTATCCTTCAGGTAATCTTTCTGGAACCACCGCCTCATTCCTTGGAGTATCTGGGTCTGTTCTTGGACACATCGCAGGCCAGAGTGTTCCTTCTGTAGAAGAAGCTTCAAACTCTTCAGTCTCAGGTTCAAGCGCTTTGGGACTGGTGGCAGCCTCCTTCAAGGCAGTTCTCTTTGCTCAATTTCATTTCAGACTTATGCAATGCTATGTTCTGTCAATGTGGTAAATTGATTTTGTCTCCCGACAGGCTGATCTGTTTAATGCCAAGGACCAGGCTATCACTGGCCTGCTGGCTCTGTAGCCTGGAAAGTCGTTTCTGTTTTTTTCCTGCCTTTGGAAGATTCTTACGATGATCATCAGTCTGTCAGGTGCAGGGGACTTGGTTGTTAAAGGAATCTTGTCTTCTGGGCAGCACAGTGGTGTAGTGGTTAGCACTTTTGCCTTGTAGCACTGGGGGGCCCTGGTTTAAATCCTGTTCAGGTCACTATCTGCAAGGAGTTTGAACCAACCCATTGTAGGGCCATCCACTCCATATTCTGACTGACGAAACCATGGCAGTGGGGTACATCAATCATTAGGGATCCTGTCTTGGGCAGAACTTAACATTCCATTCCAGCTGTAGACAGTTAGTAGTCGGATTTCTTCAGCCCCATAAGCGTTCTGACCTGGGTGAGTGGTTTATACACTCCGAGATGTTCTGGACCTGTGTCTCAGGTAGGGGATGCCGAATGTAGACTTCCTGGCCTCCAAGTACAACAACAAAAAAGGTTCACATGATGGAGATAGATGGCATTCCAGTGATCCTCATTGCTTTGGATTGACCCAGGCAGATGTGGAATGCTGGCCTTTTAAGACTTTAAGCAGATGCCTGCCAGACTGCCTGTATCTGCTGTCCTGAGGGCCAATTTGCCATCTTGCTTTTTAGTCTCTGGGTTTAACTAAATGGCTGTTGAAATCCAGGTACTAAGGGACAGAGGCATGTCTGACTCTGCGATTCCTATGATGCCCAAGTCTAGGAATTCCACTTCCTGCAAGGCCTGTCATCAGACATAGAAAGCATACATCAATTGGTTACTCCCAGGAGTTTCTCTGTGGGACAAATCTCCTTCCTGCAATTGGGCTCATCACCATCAAGGGTTAAGTATCTGCTCTTTTCATTCTCTTTCAGAGTCTTTTGGCCCCTCACTTTTTGATTAAGACCTTTGTGCAGGGGGTTTCCATGTGGTCCCCCTGTTTGTTCCCCTGTGACTTCGGGTATCTGAATCTGATTTTCACTGTGTGTTGGAAGCTGAAGTTTGAACCCGTTAGAAACATTCCTTTCTCTACTCTCACCCACAAGGTTGCTTTCCTTTTAACTATCACTTCTTTGAGGCGAGTGTCTGAACTGATGGCCTTGTCTTGTCCGTCTTAGCCATTCTCATTCCACCAGACCATCATTCCAACTCATGGTCTCAAGGATCGGGTACCCCCTTTGATGTTAAGCCTCAGTCCACTAGTCCTGTGAGTGCCTCTTGTGCTTTACAGCACCAGACAACTGGTTCCCAGATTTGTAACTCTGCCACTTTGTCTTCCGTTTGTGTTCTACCAGGTGAATGTTTCTGTCTTGCCAGATGCCAGCTATGGGCGAAAGGTCCTTTAGGCCAACAGTTCCTGTTGCTTACGTTGAACCTGTTTGCTGTGTTGCTCACCCCTCAGTTGGAATGATGGTTGTCTCCCTTTTTCTTTTATTATAGGTTTCCTTTAAAAACAAATTTGGCTGCATTTGGGCTTTAAATGACTTCTGTTACTGCCTTTTGGTTTGGATAAGATCTTACTATCAGAGATGTGCACAGAGTTAAATATATCAAGGCCTGGGCAGTACATTGTAGTTAAATGCACTAATAAAAAAAACCCCAAGAAAACTGTTCCTAAATAACCCCATAGTGTATTGTTCAGCATTTTATTCTGAACAATACAAGCTGCCTGTAGATTCCTATGTGGAATCCTTCTCTAAAGAAACTAGAAAGGTAAGAAATATTTTGATTTGTGATTTATATTTGGGCATGCTGTGTGAATGGGAACACACAAACATATCGTGATGGTTTCTCAAATTGGAAAATACACTCTAAGATGACAGTCATATACCATCGAGTTATACTGCCACCTACAGGTGGATTGGACACTGGGAAACAAAAGAAATTGTCGGCCAGGATATACTCTTGTACTTTTAGCATGCTAGAGGCCGCTCTTTAAGCTGCAGTAACTCTACCAATTCTGTTTTTTGTGGGCCTTTTAGCCTCTGCTTGGTTGTTGCCGACACTGCTGCAGGTCACTCATTTGTGTGTAAATTTTACCTTGAGCCATTGAGTTCTGTATATAGGCTTTTTATGTCAACAAAGCAAAGAGAGGGTCTGTAAATGTTAGTGTCTAAAGCTCTACCTGCTGGCTCAAAAAAACAGAATACAAAATATTAATATGCAATTTTTGGTATTTAGCGCTCTAAAAAAAGTCCTACAGTACACAAATCACTATACATTGCCATTTAAGTTTACGGCAAGGCAGTGCAGACATAGTCATCTAACTGTGCAGTTATCTGTCCCGAATAGGCAAAGTGACCATGTCTTTTTAAGTGAACACTTTAGTAAACACTTGAGCGTACTCAGCTGTTTGGCTTAATACTTTTTCCATCTTCTGGTCACACCAACAATTTCCATTTGGCATTCACAATACCTGTTTAGTATATTTAAAAAGCAGAAATGGTTAAATCAAGAAACTGATTGATATGTTCATCTCACCTTTTAACATGTTTAAATTCTTAAATACTGAATATATATTTATCACTGTTGAAGTATACTGTAGACCTTGCACTATTGCCAAGTATTTTCTTATGACTTAATAATTTATGCTTCTCTAGAAGGAAACCAAATCGCATAGTAAAATATGAGGAACTGGGATTCATCAGAAAATCTTTGCTTGAAACTTTAATTGTCTTTCAATTACCTGTTTTATAAGATCTTAAATGGTTATAATTCCTGGATGAGCTGTATACCTCTATCTAGATAATTTTAGCACTGTTTGAAGAACATGAGTAACTGGTTGATTAGAGCTTGCACATAAAACGGCTTGCAGGGTTTAGTTTGTAATTTTCTTCCCGCAAGTTTTGCACTGGACATCTGTTAATTTGTAAATGAATTAAAGGAAGTTTAATTGGTGGCAGTTGTAAATGTGTGCACATTCAGTGTTTATACTCATTTTTGTATTTATTTATAGTGAGTGAATGATCTCTTGTCCAGCACACAGTTGTCAGTCTACTGCAAGCCAATGCCCCCCCTCCTCCCCAAGTAGCAGTGCATAGAGGCATTTCCAGATTGGTTGGCTATATGCATTTAAATCGCCCCCAATTCCTACCTTTATACTGGTGGAATTGGTCCATTCACTTTTGTTGGAGTATAGCTTTCTTTCCTGCTTTGTGGAATGAAGTATATACAACCCCAATTCCAAAAAAGTTGAGACGCTGTGTAAAATCGACATAAAAACAGAATGCAATGATTTGCAAATCTTATAAACTCATATTTTATTCACAATATAAAATAGAAAACATATCCAATGTTTACAATGAGAAAATGGACCATTTTATGAAGAAAAAAAAAAGGTAATTTTGAAATTGATGGCAGCAACATGTCTCAAAAAAGTTGGGACGGGGCTATGTTTACCACGGTGTAGCATCCCCTCTTCTTTTAATGACACTGTAAACGTCTAGGAACTGAGACCAGTTGCTGGAGTTTTAGGAGAGGAATGTTGTCCCATTGTTGCCTGATATAGGATTCTAACTGTTCAACAGTCCTGGGTCATTTGTCATATATTTTTTGTTTCAAGATGTGCCAAATATTTTCAATTGGTGAAAGGTCTGGACCGCACGCAGGTCAGGTAAACACACAGACTCTTCTACTACGAAGCCATGCTGTTGTTTTATATGCAATATGCTGTTTAGCATTGTACTGCTTAAATATGCAAGGCCTTCCCTGAAAAAGATGTTATCTGGGTGGGAGCATATGCTGCTCTAAAACCTGGATATATCTTTCAGCACTGATGGTGCCTTTCCAGATGTGCAAGCTGCCCATTCCATGCACACTAATGTACCCCCATACCATCAGAGATGTAAGCTTTTGAACTGAGCGCTTATAACAAGCTGGAAGGTACCTCTTCTCTTTAGTCCAGAGGACGTGGCGCCCATTGTTGCCAAAAAGAATGTCAAATTTAGATTCGTCTGACCACAGGAACATTTTTCCACTTTGCAAACAGACCATTTTAAATGAGCTTTGGCCCAGAGAACATGGCGGCATTTCTGGATCATGTTCAGATGCAGCTTCTTCTTTGCATGATGGAGCTTTAACTTGCATTTTTGGATGACCCGGTGAACTGTGTTCACAGACAGTGATTTTTGGAAGTATTCCTGGGCCCATGCAGTGATGTCCATCACACAATCATGCCTGTTTTTAATGCAGTGCCATGTGAGGGCCCGAAGTTCACGGGGATCCAATATTGCATTTCAGCCTTGTCCCTTGTGCACAGAGATTTCTCCAGATTCTCTGAATCTTTTTATGATATTATGTACTGTAGATGATGATATATTTCAAGTCTTTGCAATTTTACATTGAGGAACATTATTCTGAAATTGCGCAACAATTTTTAGACGCAGCTTTTCACAGATTGGTAAACCTCTGCCCATCTTTACTTCTGAGACACTCTGACTCTCTTTTTATATCTGATCATGTTACTGACCTGTTTCCAATTAACCTAATTAGTTGCAAAATGTTCTTCCAGCTTTTCCTTGTTAGTACCACTTACTTTGCCAGCTTTTTGTTGCCCTGTCCCAACTTTTCGTGAGACGTTGAGATGTTCTTGACATCAATTTTAAAATGACCTTATATTTTTATTAACATGGTAAAAAAATTTCCGTTGAAACATTGGGCATGTTTTTCGGTTTTCTATTGTGAATAAAATATGGATTTGAGATTTGCAAATCATTGCATTCTATTTTTCTGCCTCCCAACTTTTTTTTGCAATTGGGGTTGTATAAAACTAGGTGAAGTTCCACTCGGATTTATATTTGAGTGTTGTACAGGTGAACTGTACCATTTATTTCTGCTACTCTATGGAACATCCTCTTAATTTATTTTGATTATCCACATGTTACTTCTCTTTCTTTAAAATCAACGCTGCTAGTAAGTAATCCGCTTAACATAAACATTGCTCATACCAGCCAACCAGATTTCAATGCTTATTTTTAGTCCATATTTAAAAAAAAAAAAAAGTAGTCAAACAATTGGTTATGATGTTGATTATGTTTTCTTTTTTTTCTTTTCCCTGCACGTGATTGGGTATTCTTTTCAAAGTCAATTTTCAGCACATTCACAAAGGTAAGTGAAAATTCCCTTGCAAATTGAGAATTATTTTGCAGTGAACATTGCTCTGTTCCTTTGGTAAATTAACTCTACTGTCTATAAAAACTAAATGGAAATTTTTGCTTTTAACATAGAACAGTGGTCCCTAACCTTTTTTCACTTGCATAACTCTTTGCTGCCCATTTCCATAAATTGTAACCCCCCCATCTCGGATAGCGTGGAAGCCTGCTGTGACTGCTGTCATTGGCTGAAAATCAGGCAGCAGATAGAGGACATCTGACATTCTCCTGCTCCTGTCTGCGGAGGCCTGAATGACCATGAAGGATTCAGATGTAGCATGGGTAGTCTGGTGGCTCACCTGTATGTTGCTGTTCAGTGAGGGGTCACAGCAGCCCTTTCAGTGCTCAGTTAAGAGTATAATGTAGGGGATCAATGTTGCTGTGTCGAGCGGGACTTATCTGATGGGGTCCACTTAGTGGACTGGAAGCTGGAACTACCCTGAGGGAAGATGGGTCAGGCCAGCAGCATTGGTACCAGGACTCCTAGACAGAGCCTGCGTTGTCCTGCACACGTCCCGCTCTCACACTCCCATTGGATGTATACCATATAGGACCGCCATCAGTCTGACCCCTCCAGGAGCAAGGCGAACTCCTAACCAGACAACCCCTTTTTTTGCCTGTGTTTGTAAAAAGACGGCCATTGCCTTTTTCTGCCATTATTTTTTAACATCTCCCTAAACATCCTGAAGCGTGCCCCAGATTGGGAACCACTGTCATTAAAATTGAATCACAGTGGATTTAATTTTGTTTGTAGTAGTTTTAGTCAAGAGGTTTCATGCGATTCCAGTATAAATACACGTGTATCTGGAAAGTCCAACATCTGGTTGTCAGTATTGTATCCTAACCTACCGCATAAAGTCAAAAATAACACTCTAAGCAACTCTGGGACAGGGTGATTGATTGTCCGCGTGCATTTGGCCATACGAATACGCGCAGAACTGCTCTAAAACAATGCACTCTAACGTGCATTGTTCAGACATTTGCAGCGGCCGTCTGGCACAAAACCGTGCGTCCCGCAAAATAGTACAAGCACGATTTTATGGCGGATTGCACATGTTCACGGCTATTGTAATAGCCGCAAGCGAGAGGAATCCGTGCAGTTGTAAAGATTTTAGCGTTTGCATGCCATGCGGTCTTCCGCACGGAAAATCACGCAGTAAATGCAAACGCTATATGTGAATGGAGCCTGAGTGAGGGAGGCTAAGAAATCGGTGACCATTCGGAAGGAGTTACTAGCTTTGATGGCTGAGATTTGAGATGTACACTTGATTGGGAAAATAATGCCTAAGAATATCTTAAATGACTTAATTGTTGAGCAAGTAAACTTGTGCGCCCATTCCAGTGTATGGAGGAGAAGAGTGGAGATTAATCACTACTAGGTTCTGCTACATAATTAAAGTGCAGCATTGTGCAGCCATTGAGTTGTACCTTGGTGCTGCTGAAAATGTCTTTTGTAGCTGCTCATATTATAGCTAATGTTACAAAATGAAAGAGAAGAATCTAGAGATTTTATTAGCAAGCACAAGCTTGGGCTGCTAAAAATACACGTGTAGCCCTAGCCTTAAATTTTAAATAACCGCGTTAAAATCGCTTGATCCAGTATCCTTAATTAACATGGACCAAACAAGCACAGGAACTAGCTGCGTGCTGCCCTTTCAGACATGTATTTAATTTGCAGTTGTTTTATGTTTGATAGGACTGCTGTAAGGCACGGTCATCATATTCTAATTTATACAGACAAAATGTATGATTGAGGGTGTCTTTTATACCGTGCACAAACAAAGCAATATGGGCACCTCCTGCCCAGATGTGTATTCTTTATGCATCCTTCTGCCACACAAACACTTAAAACCATTACTGCAGTCTCCTCTCTCTGCAGCAGGCATCTCCTGTTGCCTAGAAACCGTAGTAACACTAAAGCGCGTGCGCTGCTTAGACAAGCTGGGAGCACAGCATGGATTTTATTCATCGCCAACTAAAATGGACATTATCATGTGCAGCCATTTAATGCTTTGTTAGTCCAAGCCTCATGCACGAATGCTGCACTCAAATACTTGTCCACCATACGGTTTCTTCTTCTGTAGAGATGTGTATGGCTTTATAAATAAACTCTATTTTTGTATAGGTTATATAGCATATCTTATGACACATATATTGAAATTAATTTAGCATTTTCTGAAACAATGAAAACATTTTATACCTCCCAGGGATTGCTAAAACATACAAATGTGCATCTATGCTTAAGACCGTGACAGTTTTTGAGCCATCGTCGTGCATTTCAGGGTAACTTCATTTATGGGTAAATGTCGTTTGCTTCAAACAATAGGATTCCTGAATGGTTTCAGGTTTTCAATTCACAGAATGTCCAGTTTCTTCAGTGCTGTCTACCACTAGATGGCATCATCTGCTTAGCAATTGTGCAATGGCTAATCACAGCATTGCACAGATAGCACTTAGTTCTAATGTGTTTGTTTAGCACCCTGATTTCAGGCAAATAAGAAATATCCTAATAATTATATCAATGCTACAATTTTTATAGAATTGGTGCTTACTTTGCTATATGCTACATAAGTCTAATAAATCTTAAGCCCTTTTGTATCTACAATTTCATTTGGTGTCTGCAGTGATGTGCACACTGTCTCAGAGGTTTTTTTATTCAGCTCGGTGTAGTCATCTTATTGAAAGCTGATCGGTATTTGATCAGCAGAGTCTATGTGCATTAATAAGCTCCTTTGTGTCTAATATCAAGTATTGACAAACAGCCAGGCATGGAAGAAATAAAAGAGTGAACTACAGATAAAATGGTTTCTTACATTTCTAGATTTTAGTTCTCTTTACATTTATTATAATAACCTTTTTTTCAGTGTCTCCTCTGTACACATCTGTGTATCCAGGTTTATATCACTGAAGTCTGTAACCAGAGGTTGATACTTGAGAGAAATGCTGCCGTGTTTGAGAGTCTAAAACACTCACGGCCTGTTCTCTTATTGCCCATAAAAAGTATGCTTAATTTTTCAATGTCAAATTTTAAAAGCAAAACTCCATAGAAAACTAATAATCCTTGCCATATGGCTACCCCCACACTGCAAGGGTTAACTGCTTGTTTTGGTCTAGGGAGGAGAAAAAAACAGTTATACTCACCCAAACCTCAGAGCTGGCTGGCTGTGACAGCGCTCCCTCCTGCCTCTCTCCTTCTCCACTCCAGCAATGGTATGTCCCTCAGAGTCCTATACGCAGTGTATAGAATGTGAAGATTTTATGGGACCTTAGACCTTGCAGCGGAGGGAGAGAGAGTACAGGGACTGGTGTTAAGGAGAACTATGAGATGAGTGATTTCCACTCACCTCATAGTTCTAGCCGACCTGTGACAATGAGACGGTCACAGGTCGGCTCAGTAGATTGGGAGGTGAGCGAACACATACCGGCGTTCGCTCACCTCTCGATCCTGTCACGGCTCTCTGCCGTGACGGGGAGGGGCTGGATTCCCCCCGCTCCGATCTGCCAGCGCTGACTGGCAGAACAGACGGGGGAGGGTACAGCTGGCTCTGCCTCTAGATAGGCAGAGCCAGCTGTCACTCACGCAGCTGGGCGGATCTCGACGTCCATGTCTGGATCCGCTCCGGCGTCTCAGTATACCGCGAGCTGTAGCGGTATAGTAGTAGGTAACAGGAGGACGCTAGTGTGTGTCCTCCCGTTACCCTAAGGAGAACTATGGGGAAAAACACTGACCCCATAGTTCTCCTTTAAGAGCAAGCCAGCTCCTAGGATCGGGTGAGATTAACTTTAACTTTATTTTCCTCCCTAGACAAAAACAAGCACTTAACCTTTGCAGTGCGACAGTAGCTCCACTGCAAGGATTATTCATTTTCTCTGGAGTTTAAGGATTTCCTTAAGCTACAGAAAATGCACTTGTATGAAAAATCTATGATTACACATGAACTCTGTTTTTGTTTATCTTCTGATAGAATTTTTATTGATCTGAATAGAAACTTTACTCGGGCTTCATTATCTTATTGATAAGAGTAACAGTAGACTCGTATACACAGAAAAGCAGAATAATAGAAGAGAAAGGCATATATGCTAATTAAAGGAGAACTATGGGGTCAGGGCTTTTCCCCATAGTTCTCCTTGGGGTAACGGGAGGACACAAACTAGCGTCCTCCCGTTACCCTAAGCTCAGTATACCGCGAGCTACAGCTCGCGGTATACGGAGACGCCGGAGCGGATCCCGACATCGATGTCGAGATCAGCCCAGCTGCGTGAGTGACAGCTGGCTCTGCCTATCTAGAGGCACAGCCAGCTGTGTCCCTCCCCCGTCCGTTCCGCCAGTCAGCGCTGGCGAATCGGAGTGGGGAGGGGGGAATCCAGCAATTCCTATAAAAAAAAAATACTTACCTCTCCTTTGTGGGTCATATTTGCTGTTTTCAAGCGATACACTGGCTTAATCATCTTCAGCATCTAGCACACTTCCAGGAGTGTTTGTTGGATACCTGGTCTCCCTTTGTACACTTTGATTCCTTCCTCTGGGTTTTTGTCCTCTATGTGTAGTGACGTAAGGCCTGGAGGAAGGAACCACAGCGTATAGTGGGAGACCAGGTATCCAACACTCCTGGAAGTGTCAGATGCGTAGGATTTTTCAGTCCTGAAGACAGCAGATATCCGCAGAGAAAAATATTGCCTATTTTTTGTAGGCATATCTTTGGTTTGGGTTTTGAAAATAGTGTCCGGAAGTCTTCAAGTGTAGACTTTTCACCGCTGGGAGGCTTGAAAGCTATATTTTAACGTATGTGGTCAATTCACTTGATCCACGTAGTAAGACCTTTAACATTACTTGCTAAATTTCCAAACAAGAAATCATTTTTTTGAGTTAGACAGGTTCACGTTAGGATAAAAACGCTCCAGCAAGTTCACAAAATCTCCTCAGCTCCCACTGAACCCTTCTAACCCTCACTATCAACCTCTTGTTCCTGCTCAATAACTTTCCATAAACGTTTTTTGGCTACTTACACCAATAGTAGTACTGACCTTTCAAGTCTATTGGAAGTTACTGGTATCATTTCCTACAGATCAACATGTATTTTTATGTACTTCCAGTTTATTTAAAGAAAATTGGTTAATGTGCATTTATTGCAGAGATCTGCAGCATATGATATAGCAAAATCGGAAGTTCAAATCAAATCAAAGTTCGACCTCTGGAGCGCAAACCGGCCGGCTCACTTTGTTTTGGGGCGGGAGGGGGCGTGGCGGTGCATTGAAGTCAATGGCACCGCAGCCATGCCCCCCACCCGCAGTGCAATCTCTGGCACCCGAAAACGCATGGCGCATTAGTGCCTGCATACCGCTGCAGTGCGATCTGCAAAAGATGCTCCATGCACTACTTTTTGCAGATCGCACTGGACCGGAACGCAGGCTATATTGTGTCACTGTGGGCCAGGCGGTTGCGTTCCAGTGTGTGCCACAGGCCGAACGCTCTAGAACGCACTCTTTTTATGGTGTGACTGGGCCCTCAATGTTGCATGCTGGCTCTAACTAATGGTATGAGTGTAATTCACTCTTCCCATACTTCTCCTTTAATAAGTCAGCAATAACGTTTCCCTTATCAGAGGGCTCTGTACAGTTCAGACAAGGCAGGGTATTTCTGCTGTTTAACTTACTCATAGTGCTCTGAGAATCCTGTACCATAAATTAAATATTAATTTGAAAAACTACAATTGTATATACATAGTTTATGCTAGGTTATACTAACTAGAAAAAAATGTATATAAATGACTCAAAATCATTATAGTTTCCCTTTAAGTTACCATTTGGGCATCGGCTCACAAAAAGAGACTTAAGGAGACTGCAGGGAAAGACGGCTAATAAGAGGGAAGGGAGATTACCTCCGTATGGAGGAAAGACTAAAGCTAGAATTAATCCCACTTGAAAGGCCATGCCCAAGAGGGTGATATGGTCACCATCTCTAACTGTAAATAACACACACGGAATATAGAATTAAAAAAAAAAAAAGCTGTTTGCGTTCTCTTTTGAAGACCCAGGGAATCCCTTTTGTTTGGAAGCAAAGGCTTCTCTACTTCAGTGTGGCAGCATTTCACAGAATTTGGTCCATCAGACCAAATATAAATGGCAACTATAAAATGATTCCCATTAAAGGGTTAGTTTGGATTTAAATTGGTATAGCTGTTTGGGTTTTTTTTTTTTTACATTTTCAGTTTTGATCATGGAACGATATCGCAGCTGCTGGCCATGGAATTTCATATAACTAACTGTAATTGATATTGATATATTTGCCTGTTTTATTATAAACAGCTCTGGACGACAGCTAAGTGAAGTCTTTATCCAGCTCCCCTCTAGAAAAGAACTGCCAGAGTATTATGAATTAATCCGTAAGCCTGTTGACTTCAAAAAAATAAAGGTATGACTCACAGTAATTTGAGAAATGTTATGTCTTGCGTACAAACGTTTACCACTGTATTATAGACTGAAGGAAAAATAAGCACTTGATAATCACTGGTAAATAAACCTTTTCTCTGTGTCTTGCTAGCCTTTGTAGGGAAAATTAGCAAGATTACAGGAGTATGACCCTTTGTGTTATATTTGTCCTCATCTTAGATTACATTTGTTGTGTATATGTTATGTGGTTTACACGGATTCCACAGAGGAATCAAGTAAAAAACATACACAAGTGACTATTGGGAGCTGAATAGGCTAGGTCTTTCTGTGACATCCATTCAGCTTCAAATGTTTTTTGTACCAGGGTGCTTTGGGGTTTCTAGTTGTTAAAGCAAGCATTTCACATCGCCTGGGGCCAGTGACATCTCCAAAATATATGCAGTGTGTGCAGTACACACGGGCCCAAAGGAGATGGGGCCCACTATGCACTCACTGCACACATTGGGGACTTTTCGTACACACTTTGTGGCTGTCCTTTGAGCTGCACCTGTCATCTATGGCTGCAGCTCAAAGGAGACCTGTGTATGGTATGCCGCCACTGCATCTGCTCTTTAAAGAGGGTGGTTGCAGGACCCAGAACAAGGGGATTGCTGTCACAAAGCAGTCTATGTATACACTGTGCATTTACACTGTATTCCTCAATGTCTGGCTGTGGTGAAGAAGATGGCCGTACCGGAATTTTCCCATGAGCCTTTAATAGTTACAATGGTTACACTAGTCAAACCTTACTAGATACTCAAACACTAGATGAATTATTAGCTTTTGGGGTGAATAGACTAGAATCTAATTAATCAATCTAGTTATTAACTAGTTTTATAAAATGCCCAAATTCCCAGATCTACTTTTTTTTTTCTTTATTACTGCCTCAATGTCACTTCCAAGGATGCCTATAGCATTTTTATTTAAAAACAGAATTGTTTTTAAAATGTTATGTTGTCCAGCTTAATACTTAAAGTGCCTCTTTGCAAAGCCAGATAACTAATGCTTTTCTTTATTTTCTTTTTAACTAATAGGAAAGAATTCGTAATCACAAATATAGAAGTATAGGTGACCTAGAGAAGGATGTCATGTTGCTTTGCCACAATGCACAGACATTTAACCTAGAAGGGTCACAGGTTAGTATTGTTTCTCCTTGTCAGTTTGTGAAGCTGTTGATGTTGAGATGCTGACCCACTGGAGCCCAGAGGGGGATATCGTGGGGCAAGGTTTGATCACCTGTTAGGTCCTCAATGGTGGGGAGATCAAACTTTCAGCTGTGCTGTGAAATGCCAATCTAAGCTGCTTCGATGGGTTGCCATTGTTGTCATTATATCCTGCGGGAAAACTAGCAGAGGCAGGGGATAAAGCATTGCTATGTGGAGGACCTATTTTGGCAGGTCACAATAGTAGCTCATGTACAAAGCCAAGCATGCTGGGGAGCGAGAAGATCTACTTGCTAAAATCCCAGGTAGGAGTAAACAAAAAGGGGTCACACATTTTTTGGATGGAATTGCTGTTAAATTTCTTTTTTTTTTTTTTCTAGTCCAGCAATGCTAAGAACACTGATCTGATTTACTTTATTTTCAGATATATGAAGATTCAATTGTGCTACAATCAGTCTTCAAGAGTGCAAGACAAAAGATTGCAAAAGAGGATGAAAGTGAAGATGACAGCAATGAAGATGAAGACGAGGAAGATGAAGATGAGTCAGAATCGGAGTGTAAGCCATTATTTTAATTTCTCTGTAATATCTAACTATTGTAGTGTTTGCAAAACCAAAATATGGCCCTGGAGCAGAGATGGCGCAATATTTTTTTTGTCGCCTCCAATGTGAATTGATCAGAGCATCCTTGTTGTCGGATATAAGAAACCATAATCTGTTCTATGAATATTTTATATCAGTTGAAGAGTAGCCAGCACTTTCTCTTTCAACTGATCCCTCCCAGCCAGGAGGATCTGTTTTTTAGTAGCTGTAGTGTGCTCCTCGTCCAACATTGGTCAGAGTCACTGCAGCCCTCATCTATGCTCAACTCAAAACACTGAAATCTGTGACTGTGGGGACACCTATATCAAATGGTACTCTTCACTTTGGGTTACACCACTTATTTAAACTGTTAAGTATTAGAGGTTGGGCAGTAAGAGATGCTTTCTTACTGCCAAGAACTGTTGGGGTACTGCCAACTTGCTGCCGCTTGATCTGGTCTTTTTATAGCTGCTATCAGGATCGGGTTTTCCTTAGTAAAGCTTTAGAGGCCATACATGCAGGGCTAGTCTAAAATGTGACCTTAGAGCTCTGCATTGTGGCACTTTCTAGTCCTTTGTGTACTGTGTTGGTTAGACGCCAAGTACTTTCCAGGTGCAGAGCTATGGCACAGCCCCAGGTGTGACACTGTCTTTGAAGACTCTCCTACTCAGTTGAGCCGGTCAGACTGATGCATTTGAAAATGTTTACAACCCCTGTTTCTTACCACAGTAAGGATTAACGCTGAGGGATCAAGGACATACCTCATTGGCTAGTTGGAATGATGCCTTCATGGGTTCTGCACACATGCCGCTGTCCCTGCTCCTGAAGTACCACGTGGATCTCTGGTTTTGGTTCCACTTGCCACCTACATTGACCCGGTCACCTCCAGCTGCCTGAAACTCATATCAGCACTGGCTGCCCACATTTGTGATTAGAGTACTTGAGGCATTCTTTGAACAGGGGCACTAAGCGTGCACTGTAGCCATTCCCTGCAGAGTCGGTCTCTGACCCTCCTGAACCCAGAAATCAAACCAGGCCTGCAGCCCCTGTTTTTATTTATAATTCAGATTCAGAGTCCCCAACGGCCTATATTGGGTGAGAGGCTGTTTTGGGGTCACTGCAGTCTTAAACCATATTGATGCAGTGCATACCACCTTGCTTCTGGGGGATCAGCCTGCTGTTCCAGACCTTCAGTCTTTTAGAGCTCCTACTGTGCAAAGACATTTTGTCTGCAGCCACTGTTTGAGGCATTCCTCTACGTGGACTGGAAACACCCTGAAAAGCCCTAAACCCCACTAGAGAGGAACATTGCCTATTTAAGAAGGGATTTTCTAATCCGTGATCTTTGCCTACTGTGGATGTCCAATGCTGAATTCCTGCATGCCCCAGTGGACAATGTAGACAAATTTGTATTAACTGTAAAAATAGATTTTATGGTAAATTAAAAAAATGTGAGAGAAAACATTGTGTATGCAAGGCTAAGGGCTTCTGATTTAAATTGGTTAGGACTGTAGTTTGGAAAGCATAAATCACAGGATAGGTTCTCCTCCAGACATTTGTAGTGACCTGTCCCTTTAAGAAAAAGTATCGGTAATTGGTATCGGCGAGTACTTGGGAAAAAGTATCGGTACTCGTACTCGGCCTTAAAAAAGTGTATCGGTGCATCCCTAATTTGTACAGTCTAGATGTATTCTGAGCTATAGGCTAGAGAACATATTGTGCGAGTGCCCCAATTTTCAGCTACAAGGTTCAGGCTAAAATAAGACATCGGCAGCTTTATTAGCACTACAAATACAGTTTCTGGCTGTCATGGTGATCCAATGGCTTAATTACTCTGAGTCATTGGACCCAGAACAAGTATCCAGATCAGAAGTACTACCTTTGACTCAATGACTCAGAGCATGCATCAAGCCAGTGAAATAACAACAACAAGTATTGAGGCCTGAGACAGCCATGCAGCCCAATTTGTTCTTTGCAGCAAGCTTTCATTCAAGTGTATTTTCACTTTTGCAGCCAAATTGGCATAACACCTACTTTATATTTTTTTTTTATGCGTTACCATTCACATGACATGAAAAAAAAATGCTGCTTACATTAAATGTTTTTTTTTACTTTAAATGCTACCTAGCTTCCCCCCATGTAATGTTAAGGAAGGTGCTGTGGGAAGTTATGATTACTCTTATTAACCTTATTAACCTAGTCTTATTAACCTAGTTGTAAACTAGATGTGAACACTGCCTGTCCTAGCAAAGGGTTAAAGACTTAGAAGCATTGTATGTTAATGAGAGCAAGCTCAGTATGTCCCTCTACTTTAACTTTTAAACAGCTCATAGTAGCCTGCAATCTACACAAAGGCCTTCACCAAATACCCATCTAAATGATGGGTATTTGGAAAAACAATAGTGATTAACTCTCCTGGGGTAATGCAATACTTTTTCTGTATACAACATTGGAGTACCACAGGGTTGACAAAATAGTCACCTTTATAATAAATGGCACACACAAATAGATTGTAAAAGATGTCACCCCTATCATTCTTCTTGTAAAGGTTTTCTTTAAGACTGCTGTTACACAACTGAAGTTTGTTAGTGATAAGACTGACCTAGTCATCCTTGAACCTTAACTCGTTACCACTCCAAACACACACACACCTTTGCCTACCACTTGTCCCCTAATTAATTAGCATGCCCCTTTTATTGGTCATGTGACATGACAGGACCTGAATCTTTTATCCTATTATTTGATCTTATTCACTGCAAAAGTGTGGGGTTTTTCATTGGGTGGCCAATCTCTGCCTGGATGATGAAATAGGCACTTCTTATTGGCTGCTCAGTGGAGGGGGTTCCTCCAAGAGTACAGAAGACTGCACAGCATGAAGAGACAATTGGGCAGCACAGGCACAAACTACTATTCGTCACTAACTGAAGCAGCGCTGGCAGGGGACATGGGCAGTGGAGCTTGTGGGTGGGAGAGCTTGAGCCCATGATTTTTAATAACTGGGTAGAAAAGCTGTACTATGTTTAAATCAGGCAAACTAACAGATGTCTATTAAATGCTCAAGGACAACTTACCCTGTACCATAGCAACACCACTGGCATCCTACGTACACTGTGTAGAAGCCTCATTATACTCATTTCATGAATCACCAGTACATCAGGAACTGGTCTTCTCATTCTATTCACTGTCCATAAAAGTTTTCGCTTTGTGTTTCGACTACAGGGTTTTCATCATGGTGAACTGAATGCTGTGATGAAGACAAATGTACTTCTTGAAATAGGGTGCACGTGCACCACCCCTGTCTGAGCGATATACTGCGAGATGCCAGAGTCATGCATAGCCATATGCAAATACTGATTTTGGGGGTGAGGAGAGGGGCACTGGATTTGTGAGAACAGACACATTATGGTCTCTGTGGTTTGGTGTTCTTTCTTAGTTTGCCTACATAAAACATAGTATAGGTTTACCTTTGCAAACAATGTACAAGAAAATGTGCATGGGTGCAAGAAAGGTCTGCACCATCAGATATATTTTTCTGCAGCCATGGCCCTTTAAAAGATCATGGCCAGTTAATATCCCATCACTGTACATCTGTCCTAGAGAAGAAAGTTGTGAGGAAAAATATGCAGCAAGTTTGAGTGATCTGTATTCATAAACAAAAAATGACTCGCTTGTCAGAATGAATGGGAGTTTTGAGAATGTGGTGTTGGCCTAACTCTCCAACAGTCTTAAAAGAAAATGTAACAAAAGCTTGTCATTAAAGTGAATGTAGAAACAAGCAGACACCAGCATGTTCTTTTCTTGGCAGGACAGTACATATAAAAGTGTCAGAACTTGAAGTTAAATGTTGCAGCTTTACTAATGGGAAGTATTACCAGTGGAGTTTTCAGTGACCCAAAGAGGGCAGGCATTTGAAAGCAAAGTAGAAGCATCAGCTCATGTGCAACTCTGAATAGACTATATGAATAATTTAAAGTGACTCAATCTATATTAGTATGAAAATGGCACTAGACAGTTCTAGGCCTTTTTCCGCATTTGCAAATGCTGTTAAAGAGCTTTTTTTTCACCTTATGCTCTCCATAACTATTCTCTTTCTAGTTGAGACATAGCCTTTAGGGTAGCGTAACTTCAACCACAGAGAGAAAATCTAGTACATGACTGAAACCCACTGGTCCTCATGAATGCTGGTTGATACTGTAAATTTTCCTCCTCAACTGGATGTGTTGGTAGATCAACTTTTTAAAAGTTTTAATTTTGTTTGCCATTCTACCTTCTTGCTTTCTTTGCATGTTTATTTGTGCTGTATTAATATTATTACTACCACTACTGTTAAAGTGAAACTGTTGAAATAAAAAATGGAATGTATGCTGTAGTCGGTCAGTGGCATTAACACAGTAGTCATTGCTTTTCTCCATGTAACATAGTTTTATTACCCGTTTATCCCGCAATAAATCTGTTATTTTTCCACTTCCTACTACAGGCCAAGCAGACCAGAAAATATTGGCAGTTAGGGGACTTAGGACACACCATTTAACGCTGACAACGCTTACATTTGTTCACTTTTAGTCTATGGTGTCAATTCATAAAGCTTTTTTTTTGCTGATTTTGGCCATTTATTAGCGATCACACGCTATTTAGGTTTGTTCCATTCACCAAATGATTTCATGTTTGGAATCTCCACCAATTAACGTCGTAATTTAACATTTCAATGCTTATCTTAAGCCCAATCGTTAAATATGTACACAAGTAACAAAATGTTAATTCTACGATTCAAGACGTAAAAATTACTCTTTAGGGGTAAAAATTGAGCTTCAGATGCTAAAATAACGTTGGACACATCAAAATATCAACTCCCTAGCGCTTCAGTTGGAAGCCTTAACGACCATGTTAAATAACGATTGGGACTTTCGTGAATACCATGTTTTCAAACGAACAATAGGGAGAGGTAAATTAACAACTAGAGAGGGCAAATAACTAGGGATGCACCAACATATCGGCCGAAAATTGCACTTTTGGCATAATGCCGAAAGAGCCATGTTTCGGCCGATCGGCGCATCCATGGTTTCTTTTCTCCCTATAAATATAAAAAAATTAAAACGTTTATAAAAAATAAAATATTTTAAAAAATAAAAAACAGTTTCGGTTTCGGCCTAACATTTTTTTATTTCGGTTTCGTTTTCGGTTTTAAAATTTCCATTTTGGTGCACCTCTACAAATAACGTTTCTCTTTGTGAATTGACCCCATTGTGTTTGGGCTTTCAATAGAAAGTACCTGCTTAAGTGTTAGCAACAGTTGGACTTTATTTTGTTTGTCTCCTAAAGTCTATTTAAAACTACATGTCAACTTAAATTACCCTGCCTGGAACCAGAAGTAGAAAAATGGCTGGAATAACAAGCCCTGGGGGGAAACATTAACTGGCAATGATTTTGATAAAAAAAAAAAGTTACTTTTACTGTCCCAAATTATGGCATAAAGCACATATGACCTTTACCTGTATTTGTTAAAATATGGTTCTTCAGCTGCTACGTCTCCTGGTAACTTGTCACACAAGTGCTAGCTAGGCTGTTGCTTTTGTGGGGTTTGTGTTGGCAAAAGTGTTTTGTAGGTAGGTCTCTACCCATAATGTTTTCTAGTTTTTCCTGAACATAGCTTTATTAGCACCTATTTCCAGATTGAAGAAGTGTAAAAATGCAATTTCCTGTGCTAATTTTTAAAACTTAGAGAATTATAGCAATTCCTTGTTTTGTGTTCAACTAATATAAAGCAGATAATGTTCTCATGTACATTACTTCTCATAATATACCAATACGTATACTTGGGCTACCCACATATAATAAGACAGTCACCACTTAAGTTGTCTATAGGAGGACAATGACCCTGGTAGGCAGCTGCATTGTGCGGCAATGGTTAATTACTACTTACATTTGCGATGCCAGCAGTGTCTGTCTATGCCACTTCTATCCCTTCTCCTTAACAACAACAAACATATCAGGCTGTCATGTTTGTGCACTCCATTAGCAAGCCTTGAACTGCAAGCAAAATACACACATCTGCACTTTACAATGTTTAACCACTTGAAGTCCGGGGTGTTAAACCCCCTTCCCATCCAGGCCATTTTTCAGTATTCAGCGCTGCGGTACTATGACTGACATTTATTCCGTCATGCAGCGCTGTACTGAAATACATTTTATACCCTTTTTTGGGGACAAATAGAGCTTTCTTTTGTTGGTATTTAATCACCACTGGGGGGTTTTATTTTTTACTATATTAAGGAAAATTTACAGGAAAAAAAAACAGTTTCCCGTATATTAAATTCTAAAACATTTATTATTACCCAATTTTTTGGTAAAATATAAAAGACGGGGTCACGTCGGGTAAAAAGACACCAAACATTTCAAGCCTTAAAACTGCGCACGAAACCTCAAAAAACTACATTACCCAAAATTGGCCATAGGCTCTTACTACGACGTTCGCGGCGATATGTATCATGTGTAGCGCAATTGTCGTTTTTGCGCGCTGACGCACATTTACGTTTATATCTGTGTAAACGAAGGGAGGGGACTTAAACATTTTGGTTTTTTTTATTTATATATTTATTTTTACACTTATTGTTATTGCTATTACATAGGGTGATACAATCCCCCTATATAATAGCACAGGTACACTGACAGGTCCTCTTTATGGAGACATTAGGGGTTTCTAGGACCCCTAATGTCACCTGTGGACCCCAAAAGAAGCTGATGAAGCAGAGATCTGCTTTATCAGCTGCTTCTCTCTGGCTATAGCAGCCAGATGACTGGCAGGTGAATGCGGAAGTGATGTAATACACATCACTTCTGCATTCACAGCACGGAGGGAGATCAGCAAGGAGGAAGATGCTGATCTCCCTCCAATCTACCTCCTGACGCCCTCCCGAGCGGGCGAATGGCAGGAGGTTAACTAGAGTTCAGAGATTTTAAGCGTAATCTGTGTCTGATATAATTATAATCAATGCACAGCCAGAATATACTAGTTATTGAAAACACTTCAGGGAATTTTAGCTAACCTTAAACTGGTTATGTATTTTAGTACATTGTACTCTGTAGGGGTCGACTGGTGTCAATTTTTCAGAACCTATACCAATTATGGGCCACCTTTCAAGCATCTGCCGGCGGCAGGATTCTGCAGCCAGCAGCTGAATGTAAATAGCAGGCAGTGGGCAGTGCAATAGCCAGCCTGCTATTGGCTATTTTAAATTGCAATGGCAGGCTGGCTATTAAACCCACCCACTGCCTGCTGTCAATCAGCAGGGCAGGACCTGAAGGAGAAAGTTCTTCATCTCCAAATTGCAGTAGCCAATAGCAGGCTGGCTATTGCACCTGCCTGCTGTCAATCAGCAGAGGAGGACGTAAAGAAGAAAGTTCTCCTTTAGGTCTGCTCCTCTGCTGATTGACAGCAAGCAGTGGGCGGACGCAATATCCAGCCTGTTATTGCAATTTGAAATAGCCAACAGAAGGCTGGCTACTGTTTTTCCTGCTATTTGCTGGGGTGTTTTTTTTTTTTTTGTATTCAGACAGTGGCTGGCAGCTGCATAGATTTTCAGCACTGAGATTTGTAGTGTTTTATTATCTGTAATATCGGTACATTTAACCAATACCGATAATTTAAAAAATCTGTAAGTATCAGTCCCCATAATCGGTCGATCCCTAGTACTCTTAGATGTTTTAATCAATATGCAAAACTAAGTGGGGCATCATTAAGTGATCAGATTTAAAATGATACCCTTGCTGAATAACCACTACCTCACCTTCTTTGAGCAATATACCTTTTAAAAAAATCTTGCCTACATTTGCCTAGCTTTACCTGGAAAGTTGCTCAAAACTTGTGTAGCTGTTGTGATGTTTTGCTTTTTTTGTAAACCTTCAATTGCTAACACAATAGAATATATTTTTAAAGAGTTTATATTAAGTTTTTAATACAGAAAACATTATCAACAAAAGATGGAGTATTAAACAACAAAACAAGAAAAAACAAACGGATATACAAAATTAAAAGCAAAGTGGCATGAAAAGATTACAAACAAAAGGACATACATCACCAATACCATGGAAGCAACAAAGGGCATCACCAAAGGAATTATAAATCAAAGCATATTCATATCGCAATAGTCTCAACCGTATCTGGGATATCAACCCATCTACACCATATAGCTCTAAATTTACTGGGACACAATGGAATCATTTTACTTTATACTATTTTTCTTGTATTGGATTTTCAAAATGGGTATGCATTTTGGAGAGTAATGCTGCCCTATTCCGTTATTTATCAGATTACACCCATAGCTCCAAGATATATACTGACCCAGCCGCAGACCAAAATACGATTCTAAACATTTGTTTGCGGTGCACAGTCCACCAGGACCTTACTGAGTTGCTATTTTATCATTTTTTAATTGGTGGCCATCCAATATACCTCTGTAGAAATAGGTGGTATAATTTACTGTATCATATAGGGATGTGGACAAATTGGTTTGCATCCTTACATCATATTGAAAAAAATGTTTTATTCATCCTAAAAAGTGATGTAATTTAACCCCTTCATGACTGAGGCCTTTTTTCATTTTTTGCACCCATGTTATATTCCACATTTTAGGCCTGAAAATTACTTAAAACCCCCACACATTATATATTTTCTGAATGCCAAGACCCTATACAATATAATGGTGGTAGTTGCAAATTTTTATGTTGCGCAATATTAGCGCAACTCCTTATTAAACCCCAACATTTTGTGATAAATTTAATTAAATGCCCCAAAACACAACAAAATACGAATTTTTTAAATGAAATATAAAAGATGAGGTTACAACGAGTAAAACGATGCCCAACATGCCCAGTTTACAAATTGCGTGCGTCCGTGAAACGGCGAAAAACTGCAGTACCCCAAAAAGTCCACAGAAGACGCTTTAAAAGCCCCCACAGGTCATCAATTTAGAGATACCCCAAAATACTGGCCCTAGAATTAGCAAAGACTATAAGACCATCTCCAAGAAGCTTGATGTTCCTCTGACTACAGTTGCAAATATTAAGATGTTTAAGGTCCATGAGAATGTAGCCTACCTCCCTGGATGGTGGAGCAAGAAGAAAATCGACCCCATATTAAACAGAAGGATAGTGCGAATGGTAGAAAAAGAGCAAAGGAAAATTTCCAATGAGAGATGCAAGCTCAACTCCATCTGTTGCTTTTTGACGGACAGTGCGCTCAAAGGAAGAATACCCAAGAGGATTCCGCTGTTGAAAGAAAACCAAAATCGGACAAGCGAGACAAAACTGGAACTTTTTGGCACGTTACATCAGTTCTAGGTTCATGGATGAATAATAAAGTTGTTAAAGAAAAGAACATCATACCTACTGTGAAACATGGAGGAGACTCAGTTATGTTTTAGGCTGCTTCCGGCACAGGGCAACTTGAATCTGTGCAGTGCACAATGAAATTTCAGGTCTATATCTCAGGAATTGTGGAGCAAAAAAGCTCATGGGTCCTCCAACAGGATTTTAAATGCACAGTTAATAGCACCCATGAATGGCTAAGAACAAAATATTGGGACTATTTGAAAGTTACCTTTTATGATCCCTGATCTGAATCCTATCAAACATTTATGAAAAGAGCTAAAATATGCAGTCTGGAGAAGGCACCCTTCAAACTTAAGACAGTTGGAGCATGTTGCGCAAAAGGTTGGCCAAACTACATGTTGAAAGGTGCAGAAGTCTCATTGAGGGCTACAGAAATCGCTTGTTTGCATTGATTTTCTCTAAAGGTTATGCAACAAAGTATTAGGTTAAGGTTTCCATCATTTTTGTCCATGCTATTTTTATTTGTTTTTATTTTAAAATATGTTGAATCAAAAGAAAAGTCTGAATTTTATAAAGTACCGCAGAGCTGAATACTGAAAAATGGCCTGGATGGGAAGGGGGTTTAACACCGCGGATGTCAACTGGTTAACAATCTATGGTGGGCGGCACCTACTTTGGTACGTTTCAGGTAATTTCAAGGAAAATTGTGGGTTCATCTTTTTCTTCCTGAAAGGGCACCAAAGAATTTGTCCATGTTTGTAAAAAATAGAACCTTGCAAAAAAAAAAAAAACAGCCCACTATGTTTAAGTACACCATTGTGTTAAAATCAGTCTAAATTCATGTACAAAGATTATGTAAACTGATTCCTGTAAGCAGAATTTTTTTAAAGGGGAAAAATGGAATTAGGACTTGGGTATTTGTAGATGTTAGAGTATTCCATCAGCCTTACAATGGTTATAGTAGATGTTAATCCATGCTTTGTAGATGTGAAGGTGTATGAATTATTTAATAGAAGAGCTTTTTGGGGTTGATTTTATTTTTCCACACATGAATATTTGATTCACCAGGCTACATCTTCTCCTCAAATGCCTCTGTTCTGGAGTTGGGTCTTCTGAATCCCCTGTGAGCACTCCCTTCCACTTCTTCAGTTATATGTGGCTGAGGAGGGTCATTGCTCAGATGAAACTGAAGCAAATGTATTGTCTTTAACTGTGTCAACTATGTGATTTTTTTTTTTTTTGGTGCAACATTTGATAGATGCATGTGGTGTAGAGACATAGGGGCTGAAGTAACAGTTCCTGTCATGGACCTGGTGCTAGTGTAAGATCAGTTACTTTTATCAAAGAAGCTCCTTCTGACAGCAGTATGGGAGATGAGTTACTTGGCAGAGTCTTTGTAGATCTTTCTCATTGGAGTGTTTTAAGGGTGCATTAAAGTGTATGCCACAGCAAAATTAAAGAAAAGAAAAAAATAAACATATGCAGTACGTCTCTGAAGTACACCTTCCCATTTTTTCTCCCTTTTAAAGACCCTGCAGGTACAGTAAAATGCCCATTGAGCTACCAGAAATGCACTCGCCTCTTCCATCCTGTTGTGGACTGAATGGTGTCAGCCTGCCCATTGTCTTTTTTGTCAAACTACTTGACCAATCCCACTCAAAGATCTCTACAACATAAAAGCTAATCGTGTGTAGTCCAAAATAACAAGTAGGACGGCTCCTTGATGTAACACAGGAAGTGTGCAGAGGACACAGTACAGCTCCATATTTCTAACAAGTTAACAGTTTTTTTGTTTTGTTATTTTTTTTATTATTATTTTATTTTGTTGAAGACATACAAGAAAGCATTTTCAGTGGTGTATTTCCCAGACCAAAAGGGAGAAGGTTATTGTTCAAGGTTTACATACATTTTATTTTTTTTTATAGCAAAATCTGTGAAGGTGAAAATCAAGCTAAACAAGAAGGAAGACAAGAATCGAGATAAGGGAAAGGGAAAAAAGCGCCAGAGTCGTGGGAAAGCCAAACCAGTTGTCAGCGATTATGACAGTGATGAAGATCAAGATGATAATGTGAGTTTTAACAGTACAATAACTCTTATATAATTACCTGTACATCCTGTCTATAAAAAATAGTAAGGATGCAAACATATTGCATTTACTCAATAATCTTATCACTCATATCTGTGTAGTAGATGCTATCCCATCTAACAGTACCTGTGCATAGAGGATGTTGTAATCTCTTCTTGCTTCCCCTCTCCTTTTAGAACTTTATAGAAATGCATCCAAAGCTGCTGGAAATTAGATTTTTGAAGATAAAATTGGTACTTTCATAGTCTTGCTGGATACAGTGATGGTCTCTCCTTTTCTAATTGGTCTAGGAAAGAAAATCATTCTCACCAATAGGGAAAGGAGGATTAAGAAAGCTTAAGTGCAAGTAAAGGGCGTTTTACACAAAGTATTCACAGCTCCTATGTGAGATTACCAGGGAGCTGTGACATGACTGAGAGCTTTTAGCAGCTCCTATGTACAGGTACTGCTAGATAGGATAGATAAAGGTCACTGTAAACCAGTGGTTTTAATACCACTGTCCTCCTAATGATGGTCACCAGAGGCAGCTGTGGTGTCACTCAGGCCTGTGGGGGTCTTACCAGGGCATTGTGGGGTTTAACCAGGCTGGTTAGACCCCTCAGTGCCCTAGTGAGACCCAAAAGAGCCCTGGTTAAACTAGGGCTCTGTGGGGGTCTCACCAGGGCTCTGTGGGGGTCTCACCAGGGCTCGGTGTGGGGTCTTACCAGCATGGTAAGACCCCACAGAGCCCTGGTGAAATCCCAAAGAGCCCACCAGGGTAGGGTCCCAACATGGTTCTGTGGGGTTAAACCAGGGCTCTGAGGGGGCCTCACCAGGGTAGCAGGGTTCTGTGGGGTCTCATCAGGGCGAGATCCCAAAGAGCCCTGGTTTAACCAGGGCTCTCCACAGGGCTCTCACCTGCTTTCCACAAGGCTCTCCAGGCAGTCACTCCAGTACTGTGTGTGCTGTGCTGGCCGTGTCTTGCGGGCGTCTCCATCAGCTTCTGCAGTTAAACTCCGCCCTCCCAGCCAGAGATCCTCGTGTGGTGGATGGGAGGGGTGAGGTCTCTTCTCATTGGCTGGTGGGGGGGGCTCCGTGCAGAAGACCGAGCCGATGGTCCGCACCAACGATCGAGGTAACGGATGAGCTCTCAGCCCTGTCACTGTCAAACTGAGAGTCTCAGTTTTACAGCTACGGGGATGAGAGCTCGCAACGCTACCTAGCTGCCGTTCTGACAGGGCAAACTAGGCAGCCTCGGGAGCGCGAGGCCTAAGGCGACCGCCTAATTTGCCTAATTAAAGAGCCGCCTCTGATGGTCACATTCCATTTTTGCAACCAATTATGAAAAAATCCACATAATACCAAGGATTTCCCAACTTTCTCACAACTATATTAAATTTGAACATGTGTTTTTTTTTTTATGAACTAATGCGTTGCTGTTGTTTGGTATGTAGTGTTTTTCATGCTTTCCTGTTGATTTCTGCTTTCTAATTATGTTCTTTCTAATGGTTATCACAGGATCAATCTGAAGGAAGCATGAGCGATGACGAGTAATATACAAGGAACCTGTTTTCTGGACAGAGTTTGTCATTTTCTAGTTTCAACTCATTCAATGGTTTTGTTTTTTTCTAATAAAATTGAGAAAATACACAATGGGGTTGTATCACTACTCATCTAGAAGTAACGTTTAGACTAGTGTCAGACATACATAATCTCATCGTGTACAAAAAAAATAAAAAAACAAAACATTTTTGTAACATTCTCACCAAAATGGGCCTGCAATATTGAAGCAAGTGTCACATTTTTAAAGGAAAACTGTGGATTGTTAGTACATTTCTGTAGGTGGACATTTAGTTGGGTCCCCTGTGCCTAGTTTCCTATGCTATGGTGCAACTTACATCAGTGCAAAGCTGAAAAACAATTTTTGTAGCAACGTGAACTGGGGCAAACTAATAGAAGTAACTGGTTATTTTATTTTTCATCAGGCGATTTTATCAATTTTATGTTGCTGTGACTCCGTATTTTTCTTTTCCATTTCTTAAATTTTTTTTTTTTTTTTTAGGATTGTAATACATATATGCAACTCGTACTGATTAAACCTTTTGCTGCTGGAAGGGCCTACAGTATCTTGCTTTCCATGCTATGGCTCGGCTAGCACATAAGGTGTTCATTTGCTGTAGTTCTTTTCCTAATGTTTCCCCTCCCAGCCTCTTGTTTTTCCCCCCACTTTAAACCGAGTTCTTAACGTATAAGCTATATGGTTAAAGTAACGATTTTTTATTTTTTTTACAATTTCTATTTGTTATTAAGACGTTTGGTTAAACATGTTAATTGTTACAAACTATATATAGTATGATGGAATGCTTATTTCTCCTTTCCCCCTTTTTTCTTCAAACTTTGTTACAAATGTGGATAATCAGCTTTTCCCTGAAGTGTACTTAATCTTTGCTTTCTTTGCACAATGTCTTTGGTTGCAATTCATAAGCCTGAGGCAAATAAAATCCCAGCAATTTTGAGAAAATTGTGGTGTTGTGTATTCGTAAAGAGTTAGTGGTATCGCTTTCATTGCAATCTACGAGGGGAGGCCAGTAAGTTTTTAGCCTCACCATGATATAGATGTGCTAGGGATCTGAAATGTTGCAGGTTTATAGGTGGATATCTTAGTAATATGCATGCCAATTTTTTTTTGTAGGCCGTGGTGAATTATAGTCATGCCGTGGTGAAGTTATATGTCATGCCGGACAAAGTTGAATACCAAGCCGTGATTAGGTTCCTCCATCTTCAAGGGAAATCTGTTTCTTCAGATTTGGAAACAGGAAGAAGTCCGAAAGTGCCAGGTCAGGTGAGTAAGGTAGATGGGGCAGAGATTCATAGCCACAATTGCGAACAAAAGTGACAGTTTCTGCAGCTCTATTATTTGGGCAGATTTCCCTTGAAGATGGAGGAACCTAATCACGGCTCGTTATTCAACTTTGTCCGGCATGACACCTACTCCATTTCTCTTGGCTCTAACTATAATTCGCCACGGCCTACAACAACAATTGGCATGCATATTACTAAGATATCCACCTATAAGCCTGCAAAATGTCAGATCCCTAGCACATCTAGATCATGGTGAGGGTAAGAACTTATTGGCCTCCCTTTTGTATTCTTGGAAAATTATTTAGACGCTAAGTTTCTTGAGGGCAGAGCCTAATGTGGGTGGTTCAGTGTTTTGTCTAGATGTATAATATGTTGTCACTGTATAAAAAGAGATCAACAAATTTCTACCATGTTTAATAATGGGCACAATTTTGTATGATTATATAAAGAGACATATGGGGTCTGCAAATACTGATTTCCCGAAAATACTAGTCATCTGGCTCTCTGGCCTCAGTATATTTGATATGCATTCTTGTTCATGGTGAGCAACTAAAAGTATTGATGCCAGGGAGTCAATATGATAACCAGGCATGAAACGTAATTAAACATGTTTGGAAATAATTGATTTAAAGTATCAAATGATGCTGAATAAGGCATCATGCACACAGCAGTAAAAAAAAAAAAAACATGAGTTCAGGTGCATTTGGAGCTCATCTCTAAACACTCCTGGACTGTTAATGCTTTTCTATAACTGAATGCACACATGAACATTCAAAGCGTCTAGGTACATTCAGGCTAGAAGCGTTTACCCAAACTATGATTTTGTGCGTTCCGGGTCAGTTCAGCCCAGTTTTACGCAGCTAAACTTACGCAGCAGAAAAGTTGCTTATACTTCCCAAATAACTTCTGTGTTTTAACGCAGGTGTGCATAAGGCCTTACAGCTCAAAATGAAAAAGAAATGCCCAACAATGCCATCTTACGATGATCCTGCAATTAGGCTACTTGTCCAAGCAGCACTTTTGGCCAACTAATCATGTGGGCTTTTATGCTCACTTTCTGATGAGCAGATTTTGGCAACAAAACACTATGCGGTCAAACAGCCGAAGAGGGAAATATGGAAAGTTGCGTTCCATTTTATTTTCATTTTCTTTAATAAAATGTTTGCAGTTTTTTAGGTGAGCAACATCTTTCATCATCATCTTTCATCTTTGAGGTTGCAGTTTTGATTGGTGGGTCTTCATTTATGTCTAGATTTGAACAACAACATTATCATGGTGCAGGAATTTTGAAATAAAATGTTCATTTACAATAGAACACATACAGTATATGAATTTTTAAAGAAATCCATTATCTTCAGGCTCACAGCCTGTGTTTCTAGTGATGCAGGACTTGTAGTTCTCCACCTAGATGTTCTAAACGTATACCAATGCTTTAAAGTGGCTCCAGCCTGACATGAGGGGTGTATTACCTCGTGCTGCACTGCATTTCCTGTTCTGATAAAAATTTGAATAATTACATACAGTTACATGACTGATTATATTGTTGGCTTAGCTCTCACCCTTAGTTCCGCTTCATTGGAACACAGTCTCACTACACTGTACATGTAGAATCAAAAGCAAGCTGTTGGTACATTGCTTGATGCAGAAAACAAAAGTTAACCGGGCTCTGTACTTAAAAGTGCTCAAATGTAAACTGGGCATGTTGGGTATCGTTTTACTCGTTGTAACCTCATCTTTTATATTTCATTTTAAAAATTGGTATTTCGTTTTGTTTTGGGGCATTTAATTAAATTTATCACTAAATTTTGGGGTTTAATAAGGAGTTGCGCTAATATTGCGCAACATAAAAATTTGCAACTAGCACCATTTTATTCTATAGGGTCTTGGCATTCAGAAAATATATAATGTTGGGGGGTTTTAAGTAATTTTCAGGCCTAAAATGAGGAATATAACATGGGTGCAAAAAATGAAAAAAAGGCCTCAGTCATGAAGGGGTTAACTTGATAGTGTTGTGCCTCTTTGAGATTAACTTAGACTACAGTGCCGCCTAACGTTTGATCATGCAGTCTTCATTGTTTCTCTGGCAGTCCCTCTTTGCCTGAGAGATTGTGTCATGGTAGATAAAGCTAAGCAATGCTATTTTTGTGTCCATCTCCTGTGTCTACGTGCATATACAGCAAAACCATCCTGTTGCATTTTTATAGGACAATTCTAGGCATGAATATAAAAATGTGCATTTTAGTTCACTTGCACATTCTTTTAAAAATCATAATTTTCTTATACATCTAGTGTAACTACCTGAGCTCTGTCCTAAAGTGAACCTCTGCTCAGACTTTCTACGCTAAAGTATTTACATATTATGAACAAGCAGTAAAAGCCGTTTTAAAACAAGCCCTCGTTCACTTCTGTAGCTATAGGCATTGTGGAGTAATGTATCTTCAAATTTCACAACAGACTCCATTCATTCTGAGCTTCTTTCTGTGGAGAGCAGATCTTGCCAGCCCTTTAATATAAGAAAACAGCAGATGCTTCCAAGCTGTTCGAAACAGGCTGAAACCTAACTCTAGTGTCTTTGCAGTGATCTTTGAGGATATTTGAGAATAAATTACTTTACATTACAAGCAGCTATAGTAGTCAGGGATGGTTTATTTTAATGCTCTTTTACAGTTTTTTGTAACAGTTTAATATATATATACCCATAGAGTTTAATATTATATA
>NW_017306666.1:976667-987726 GCF_000935625.1 Nanorana parkeri
AATATTAAACTCTATCACACACAATGCTGAATCCTTTTAATGGGTCTTTTTTTATTATTATTATTATTATAAATAATACTAATGAACATTAAAGGGAAACAAACAATGCAGTTACAAAAATGGGAATTGCAAGTTCAAATATTTATTTAACCACAGTGGTCAAATTTTGTCAAATCTGTCTTACAGTTCATACCCAACTAAACTGACAAGTCTTGAATATGTCCTCAGCACATTTTTTAAACCTTTGTGACCAGTGATGCACTGCTGAATTTGTTGCATTTTTTGCACAGGCGATTCCCCCTAATGAATACACATACCGTGGTAAAAGGGAAGAGTTTTAGATGATAATGATAATTTAGTACAGTGGCTATAAAATCTATACCTCTCTATTTTCTCAATTTGAAGGACAGTGAAAATACAGTAGTTGGAGGAAGAGATTTGGAACAATGGAATTATTTTCTAGAACTGTCAAGTTTGAGATCATCATCTCCCAAAAGAGGACATTAAAATGGAGGAATGAATAATTATGCTGACAGTGCTTTTGCATGTAGCACATTGGTTGTAATGTTTTCAGTGCTTTTAGATGAATTAATAAAGGTTATGTCCACAGGGTAAAGATATGCAGTAAAGGAGAAGTGCAATAAACCAAAATATTGTTCCTTGTTTTGATTAATAATATGCAGTAGACCACTTTGATCAATGCACGTTTTGCAAGTGGCATTAGCTTTAATTTTTGTCATTGTACAAGAGAAATCGCAAGATGCGTCGAGCATTTAGTTTCAGCTAGAGGATTGAACACTCCATGCTACAGGATGATTTGATCAATGAATTGAATTCTTAGGTTATATAAGCAATTGTGCAATTTTGTTATGTTCAGGGAATTGTTTCAAGTGAGAACATGGTCATAAAAACCACTAGAGCCCATAACGTTTAGATGTCAAAGAGTATGCTGTATGCCAGTCACAAACCAATGAGACTTTGAGGTCTCCTATTGGTGGAAACATAGTGGGATGCACCTAAACTACATCTCAGTGTCTGAAGACAAAGTGCCACACAACCATGAACTGCATGAAATAAGACCTAAAAAACATGAAAGGGCGCAATAACCTGAGTGTATGTACTCACAAAGAAAAAAATGTCACTTACATTGGTGTCCGAGGACTGGAGGAAAGGCGGCCTCTGATGGGGTTCGAGGAGAGAGCCTTCAATATTTATATACATAATTATATATTATATATAACATTTACAACAAAATTTAAACTTATTTAATTTATTCACAAGTACACTCGGAGGAGAATTAATGTTGTTACATAATTAATATTGAGATTGGTAATTAGGACCTAGCGCAACATATTAGCAATATATTTACACGGGTTATCACCATACGTTGTTGCAGCTGGTATTTCACCACACACTGTCCATTACTCCTAGCACAAAAGCTTGTTATTTTTGATTTAGGACTTCTGATATGCATGCTAGTTCCAGGTCAGTAACTCCAAGTATTGAGGCCAGTGGATCTGAATGATTCTAGGCTTTAAAATTTTTATAGCAGGAGGAGACTATATTTATCATGCAATTTTGCTTTACATTAAATCCACAGGTCTGTTGGGGAACAAAAAAATCTATTGCAGGTGATATTAGCACACTGTATTAGTTCCATTGTATGCCTGGGTCAGGAAGCCTTTTGCATGTCCATTTAACACCGGTCAAAGAGGGTCAAACTATGTAGCTCTACAATCAAAAAAGAGGTAGGAGAAGGTATATCAGTTCAGTTACATTGTCTTCATAAGATGAAAAGGTGTTAAATTTAGGATTAAAATATGCTAGGGCTGGTAATGATTAAAATGTTTGTGTTCGATTAATCAAATTTTTTTTTAATCGATTAATTTCAATTAATTATAACGCACATACAGATCCAACTACATTGGCCTACACACATACAGCACAGCAATGAAGTAATAAAATGAACTAGGATCACACTAATTCAGCACGTTATTAATCTCACGTGCCCCACTCAATATGGCCGCCGCTTCAGTGGGGCAACTCAGAATAATAATCTGCTGGATTAGTGTGCGCCTAGTTCATTTTATTCATTGCTGTGCTGTATTTGTATAGGCCAATGCCTTGGCTGGCGCTCGTGCAGAAAGTTTCTTGGGCAAACTCACCGGCCCAAGTGGCTCCGTCGGCTAACGAAGGGGGGAGGAGTCCGGTGACGGCAAGGACATTGACGTCACCGGACTCCAACCCCCCCCTTCGTTAGCCGTCACCTGACACCTCCCCCTTCCCTTCGTTAGCCAACGGAGCCACTTGGGGAAGGGGGGAGGAGTTGGGTGACATTGATGTCCGTGACGTCAGCGGATCGCCGACGGGACTCCTGGAAGCCGGCGGAGAGGTGAGTGTTTTCATTAGCGATCAAAATAATTTTAATCGATCAAAAAGTTTAACGATTAATCGAGAAATTAATCTTTAATTTCCACAGCCCTAAAATATGCCCTTGTTAAAAAAACAATATATACAAGTTTGAGGCTTACATTGACCTAAATACATGTATAAGAAAGACAATAAAAAAATATTATGCCACATTGCCAGGTCCCAAGTTAAAAGCCAATCAAGGTGGGATTAGTACTAGATATAGTCATACCACATTTGAGGAACAATTCTGTTTTCAATCCTCAAATACATTTGAATCACTATGTGGAGGTATTCAGAGAAGATCTCAGATCTTTAGAGGTTAAGAATGTAAGGGATAGAGATTTCATCAACAAAGGAATCGGGACATTCGAGAAATAAAGACATTATAATAAGACTGGCAGACAAAGGTGGAGGAGTTATTATAATAGATTAAAAATACTACAAACTCAAAATGTCCAATATTCTAAATGAAGAGGGAACATATGCTAAACTTAAAGGGGACCCAAAAATAAAATATAAAAGAGAGTTGAAAGATTTAGTGAAAGAAGATTACAACAACGAGATATATATAGAAAAAAAAAAAAGCGGGTTTCTTGGTTCCGTCCAGTTCCAAAACGCACATTATTTATTTTCTTGCAAATATTCATAAGAGTTTTACAAAACTGCTAGGAATACCACTAATAAGTGGTATTGATTCACTGCTTGCACATATAGGTGAATATATAGATCACTTCTTACCACCACTAGTTATACAAACAAAAGCTTATTTAAAAGATAGTAGAGAAGTTCTTGATGTCCTAGATTAAATGACAATAGCTGAGGACCTATATTGTATAACCATTGATGTTGTTTTGCTGTACACCAATATACAACATGGGAATGATTGGAGGCTATAAAATGGGCATTAGATAAATATAGTAAAAATAAAAAAAAAAAAAAAAAAAACAGGCTGAATTTATACTGGATTGTACTGATTTTGCCTTGAAGAGTAATTATTTTTGGTATAAATAAGAATATTACATACAGACCAAAGGAGTAACCATGGGGGCTAAATTTGCCCCCAGTCTGGCCAATCTTCTCATGGCTAAATGGGAGGAGGAAATAGTGTTTGGAAGAAATTGGAAGGGCCTTATGAGGAAAAGGTATATTGATGTGCTCCTTGTTTGGAAAGGAGGGGAGAGAGGAGTCCTTTGGAAGATTTTATGAGGGAAATTTATAATAACTGGTATTACGTTTACAAAAAATATGGGTAAGGATGCCATAGATTTTTGGGGATTTACACTTTTTTTTTGGGAGGAAGGAAAAATCTGTACTAAAACATATTTGAAACCCACCGACAGAAATGGATACATAATGGTAGAATGTTGTCACCACCCCCCGTGCTTAAACACTATCCCCAAGGAACAGATGTGGCGTATATGGAGAAATTGTACCTTAGAGATGGATTACGTACAACAGTCACAAATTCTCCAAGGGAGATTCCTTCAAAAGGGATACAATAGTGCCAAAATGTCCCAACTCAATGAAAATGTACTTAAAATCGATAGAAGACCTCTTCTGCCACCCAAAGTAAATAAGGCAAAGGACCCTCCCATATCATTTATTAGGAATTACACGGCCCAATATAGACAGATTGGAAGAATAATAGGTAAACATTGGGGGATTTTTATTTATGAATACAACTCTTAGCCTCTTACTTCAGAATAAACATAAGATCATTTATTTTTTTTTAAAAAGCCCCTACACTCAAACATGTTAGCAAGAATACTGTGGATCAACCAGTGAAAAAAGTTACACTATTTGGAGGGGTGGGGTTCTACCCCCTGCAAAAGGTGTACAGGATGTAAGGTTGCAAATAATAGAAGAAAATAAAACAATTTGAGTCTAATAGTTATGGCAAAAGATTCAAAATAAAATAATTTATAGCATGTAATACCAAATATGTGACCTATCTCCTGGAGTGCCCATGTGGCCTCTAGTATATAGGCAGAACAATTACATAATTTAAAGTGAGGATACATGAACATATTAAGAACATCAAGAAAGGTGGCACGATACATAATGTCTCTAAACATTTTAATCTTTATTGCAATAAGGACACTTAAGGGTTAAGATTTATGGGGATTGATAACGCCACCGAGCAATGGAAGGGATCTAACTTTAAAAATTATTATTTCTCAGATTGAATCAAGGTAGATGTACACTATCTGTACAATGAAACCGAAAGATCTTTATATAGAATTTGATTAAAATGTTCTCAATAATAATAACCGTTAAGTGGCTGGTTAAGTTCATAATATGGAATACATGATCTATTTATTAATTTTAGTGGGCTATTAATGACATCCCATTTATATTTTAAATTCAAATCTAATGCTTGGAATGATTATTATAAAACATCTACTTAATGGCTAATAAATACCATAAATTGCCACATATCATTGTATACATTTACAGATTGTAGCTACGTCAAGGTTTTATCTCTTATAGATTATCTGATTATCATTCTCCTTATGTCACAATTATATAGCATTGTTTGTAATCAGGTTGCTGTTTGTATATGATTGCTTGTAATAAAGGTATTGAAAAGACTAGTAATGAACTTGAGTTGGAAGACCTTTAGTGGTTAGAAAATCTATCACACTTTAATGTGATGACGATAGGATTGAACACACTATAAGAGCAAGCACTGGTAGATACCAGCATGGACGCCGTCCAGATGAAAGCCTGGTGACGAAACGTGCAAAGAGCAGTCTTCTGGCAGTGGCCATGTTTACTAAGGGCAGATTACTAGATGTCCATTTACTTCCTGGACCTCTGGCACATGTGACTAGGACATGTGATCATGCACATCATCTCAGGGGAGGAAAATGCCTTTCCCTGAGATCTCATGCTCTGCTGATGACAAGGCAATCCAATCCCAGTGTGCATTGCTTTGGCAAACTGAAGTAATTTGCCCTTTCAAAGCAGGAAGTGATACTCTGCAAGTGTAAGTATTTCAAAATCACAGCATTTTACACCTGAGATGTCTATGTTATTATTAATCATCATACATAGAGGGATGCATTGGTAGGATTTGATTTTTGAGTGTAAAGGTGGCCATACACTTTACAACCCTCGCAAGACTTTTGTCTTGCGAGGGTTGTAAAGTACTTAAAAAAACGTACGATCTGCCCATCTTGGACAGGCAGATTGTACTTGCGATCATCGCAAGCCCGCCCCCTTGAGGGGCGGGCTTGCAAAGACGGCAAACGGGCACTGTGCGCCTGTTCGTCAGTTGTCGAACAAGCAGGCCACTAACTCGCCGAGAATCGTACGATTCCCGGCGGGTTTTCCAGCCTGCTTGTTCGATGGAAGACGTGCGACCATACAGTAGAAACGTTGCACGCCTTCCATACACTGCACGATTCTCGTACGATCGCGGGATTTCCCTCGATTCTCGTACGAGAATCGTACAGTGTATGGGCACCTTAAAGGTCCGCTTTAACAGAGACATCCTATAGAAATATATTAACTAGACATGAGAAGAATATTGTGTGCCTCCTTTGAATCCAGCCTCGTGTGTTCTGAATAGAGCTAAACAGCAGAATATCAGTCTTTTACAGCACAGAAGTGAGTACAGAAAACTTGGAGGCTGAACATGGTAAATGTGCAATGTCCATATGAAATCATTCATATTTACCTGACAACTAAAAATATATTTTTATGCAAATTATTAATTTGTAATCCTCAACATAAAAAATAAAATTTGTACAAACCACTATCGGGGGAATTTGGAACAACTGTGCCTGAACCTGGAGCAGTTGCCCATATCAACCAATCAGCTGTTCTCTTTCAATTTCAAAGCTTAAGTGACAAACTGAAAATAGAAGTTGATTGGTTGCCATGGGCATCTGCTCCAGATTCTGTCTGCTCCAGTGTTTATGAATTCCCCTCATTGTATTTCATTTAACACTCGACAATACTGAACTGGGGCATTCATGCGTACACTGCCCTAGGAATACCATGATTTTCCATAAAATGTAAACATTATTATGAATTATACCATCTCTATGCTGATAACACTCAAATATATATTTCTACTCCACAACTCACCCCCTCTGTGTCCTTGCGTGTCACTAATCTACTAACTGAAATATCAGTCTGAATGTCACAACACTTCTTAAAACTCAACCTTTCAAAAAATGAGCTCTTGATAGTTACCCCTCCCCCATGCACCTTCTCCCAACTTTTCCCTTGAGATTGAGAGCACAACTATCCAAACCTCCCTCAATGCCAGGGTCCTAGGTGTCATCCTTGACTCGGACCTCACCTTTCTTCCCCACATCCAATCACTATCCAAATCCTGTCACCTTCACCTTCATAACATCTCCAAAATACGCCCCTTTCTCACCAATGACACCGCAAAACTACTCATCCACTCCCTTGTTATCTCTCGTCTTGACTATTGCAACTCCCTCCTCATTGGCCTTCCACTACACAGGCTATACCCCTTCAGTCTTATCATGAATGCTGCTGCCAGACTCATTCACCTAACCAACCGCTCAGTGTCTGCAACCCCCCTCTGCCAATCCCTCCACTGCCTTCCACTCGCCCAAAGGATAAAATTAAAAATATTAACAACCACTTACAAAGCCATCCACAACTCTGCAGCAGGTTACATCTCCAACCTTGTCTCAAAGTATCACCCTAACCATCCCCTCTGCTCTCTAGCTCCCTTGTCAACTCCTCCCATGCTCGCCTCCAGGACTTCACTAGAGCCTTTCCCATCCCCTGGGACTCTTTACCCCAAACTTTCCATCTATCTCCCACTCTGACTGCCTTTAGGCGATCACTTAAGACTCGTCTCTTCAGGGAAGCCTATCCCACCTCAAAAGAACCACTGAACCATCATGTTCTCATGCAATTCATCCCCACACAGCTACCTCCTTATGTATCACTTGACCTTCCCTTTTAGATTGTAAGCCCTCAGGAGCAGGGTCCTCCTTACCATCTTGTCTTGAATTGTATTGTGATTGTAATGTCTTCCTTATATTGTCAAGCGCTATATAAATCCTGTATAATAATAATAACAATATATATAATATAAGCATTGCTGATGGGCTGAGCAGAGTACAGAGTTTACTGTTAGTACAAAGACTTGTATATGTATGTTACTCAAAACATGCTACATACTTAGTGAGCCCAATAAAGTCTATAGGTATATAATTCCAAAACCACCACATGGTGTCAGCAGGAATACACTGTATATAAAACAACTTCATAGAAATTGCTGAAAAAGTGAAACTTTGATCAGATTGTCAATGTGCAGCTTTTGCTTTAATGCAAGATGCTTAATCAACTTAGAGCATATTCAGGGTTCCAGCCAGGATTGCCAACTCATTAATTAATGACGCTTTGGGATTACATGGGTTATGTGGTTAGTCAGCCGTACACTTTTTCCTTCTCTGACATCATTTATTATCCAGGCAGTAGGCTAAACAAATAACCCCGTTCAGTACTTTGTTGAACTTCTGTGACCCTGATGATAGATGTCGCACATTATGGCAGTGACGCCTCACGTGTCCTGCCTGGAGCATTGTGGTGTTAAAGCCAACTTTGTAAAAATCAAAGCATCGCATGATTGGGCAAGATTGGTGTGCAAATGCATCTTTTTATGGCTGCTGCATTTAAGTTACCTCAAAGATTGTCCACCACAACCTGAGTTTACCATTGCAATGATGCAGCTAGAAATAAAATGTATTAATTCAGACAACTTTTTTTATGCTGGGTGTTGTCCTGTGCCCTAAGTAACCAAAATTTGTCATAAAACTTGCTCACACACACACAATTTCCTCCCCCTAAAGCTGGCCATACACCTTACAATTATCTGCAGATTTTCTGTGGTCAGATGGAAAAAGTGCAACAGATTGGCCCAGGTGGAGATTACTTCATCCACACAGTTTAGCGTAGATGGAGGAATCTGTTGCACTTTTTCCATCTGACCATAGGACATCTGCAGATAATTGTAAGGTGTATGGCCAGCTAGAGGCTCTTCAATGCAGTTTATAACTGCCTTACTGCTCCAGAATATTTATCTTTAGGGCTTGTTCATTGCAAATGCAGACCAGAGTGTCTGCACACGCAGTGCAGTGGGTTTTGCCGCGTTTTTGATGCTTTCCGGGCCGTTTTTCGGTTAAAAAAAAATGGGTTTTTTTTAGTTTAAAATGGGCTTTCAGTGCGTTCCAGGGCGTTTGCATGTGTTCCAGAGCAGAAAAAATAGGGCTTGCTGCAGTTTTTTTTACCTGCTCTGGAACTGAACGCTGTGGTGTGAACTAGAGCCCAAAATACCATTGGAATACATCGGACGCAGTTTTGATCCAGTCTGTAACTGCTCTGCTCTGCTCCTGGAACGCGCTTGGTGTGAACAAGGCCTCAAGGGCCTTTAAGTCCTAATGCAATTAGTTCTGTTCATTGTCAACCATGGTTGTAATTTTTTTTTATTTCAGATTTATGGCCTTCTGCCATAGTTTGCATTTGGGGTAACATTGTTGACCAGTCTGAACCGATTCTTCACCTACAATACTCATCCTGTCTGCTCAAAAGCAGCTTTAAAACCAGAGGAGAGGCGTATTAAAATATGAATGATAACATAAAGACCCTTATTATCCAACTACACCTGAAGGAAATAAAAGGATATAGTTTTGTGGAGAAGCTCATCCCTAGAGAAACAGGAATACATTGAATGGAAACCATTAACTACTCGTCATCATTTTAATAGACATGTCATTTTCATTTGGTGAATGGATATTCGTATGAATTTTGTAAAATTCGACTATTTGGATGCATCTGAATGTCCAAATTTGAAGGCTTCTGAATGCTAACAAGTCCGAATGTCCTATTAACAAAATTCGGATCTATCCGAATTTTGCTTAAAATTTACACTAACTCAAACATGTGACTGTTCTTTGGCCAATCAGATTTTTTTTTTGGCTGTTGGGGGTTGCATTACAGGCAAGGTCATGTGACTTTGTTCCAAAATGAAGCTTCGGATGGATCCGAAATCTGAATAATGAACTGAATTGAATTTCAGATCCGAAATCTTAAAAACAAATTAAATAAAAATCCAAATCAATCCGAAACGAAAACATTTTTTTTGTGGAGTTACATGTCTACTTTTTAATGCCAGAATCCTCTGCCTAGTAAAACTAAGATCCCTGGGTGCATAGTGTACAAAGGAAAATAAACTTGACACTGACAAACAAAGATGCACTTTTAAAATTAAGTTTAACCCCCAGATATTCCATCAGAGAATGTTTACATTAGCCATTTTTTGAGGGAGTAGAATATTAACCCAGATAGTGTCAAGTTTTTATATCTATACTTCCCATTAGGAAGAATTACCTTCGCTTTCTGCCCCATGGAAACATCAGGAAGTGACAGAAAAGTACTCCACAGTAAAGGAAATCCCATTAGCCCTGGTTCACATGTAAACAATTTGGAGTGCTTTTCTAAACGTGCTTCAGTGCTTGACATGAGGATTCCCCCTGGGAATCAGGAAGACAATGAATACTGATGTCACACAAAAAAAAATACTTTCCATTGCCTTACACAATATCGCTTGAGCTTCACAATACATGGGGGGAAAAAAAGCACAAAAACACTTAAAAAACATGCATTAAATGCGCATAAAAACACTCCAAAAACATTGGAAGAAGTGTGAACTTAGGCCTAGATAGCTGTCATCAGAACAAGTGTCCTGAGGGAAATATTTTCCTGCTATTACTTTCAATATTTTGGAATTTCTCTCACTTGCCAATAGTTACCAGGACAAGAAGAAATGGCGGATCACTCCAGTGGGAACTAAAACTGCAATAAAAAAAAAAACAGCAAGCATAAAAAAACAAAAAAATTGCCTTTGGATACACTTCAAGTTCCATACTCTGATCATCATAGTCTGAGTGCAGTTTCTATGGGCTAGGGGCACCCGTCACCACAAAGGTGGATGAATGACAAGGAAACTCTGCCTAATCTTACTATTTGCAGTAAAGGATTATCACTCATGTTTTGTTTCGAGCACATGGTGCACATTGTCACTACATAGGTAGGCTGTTTCCACTGTCTTTTACCTTCTCCGAGGCAATTTTCAGCCTACACTAAAAATTTAGCAAACTACTCCTGATGAACTCTGTAATCCCCCAACTCTACCACCCTGCAGCCTTCTTCAGAAGTGCCATCACACAATTTCTGCATGTCATGCCTTAAAGCAGGGGTAGCCAAACTCCGGTGGCTGTGGTGAAACTACAAATCCAATCATGCATCTGTCTCTGGGCCTGTGGATGTGAGAATCTTGCAGTGCCTCTTGGGATTTGTAGCTCCACAACAGCTGGAGAGCCAGAATTTGCCTACCCCCTGCCTTAAAGTGTATTTAAAGGCAAAATGTTTTTTTCTTAAGTTTTGTATTAGGAAGGGTAGAGGTGGGGAGATATCTTCCAACGAGGACACATATTCTGGTGAATATAATGGGAATTACCCTCACTTTGGGGAGATTTCCTCTGACATCCTCTTTGTCTAAAAGACAGTAAGTGAAGGGAAATCTTCCTAACAGGACACACGTTGACCATTTTTTACTTCATACAAAACTAAAAGAAAACAATGTTTTATATAT
>NW_017306666.1:988446-992971 GCF_000935625.1 Nanorana parkeri
TATATATATAAAAAACAAATAAATATTCCTAATATACAGTATTTTTCCCAGTTCAAATCTATTGTTGTAATAATACATTATGGCCACTTGATGGAGCTGAGGAACATAGAAATAAATACTAATTTCCTTTGCTCCTCAGCAACAGCTACTGCCCACAATGTATTATTACAACAACAAACAATGTAACCTTGCGCCAATATGATATTCAGCAGCAAGCAATATTAGTACTAGCTTAACCTATTAAGATTTTAAATGTACACTATATTGCCAAAAGTATTGGGACACCCCTCCAAATCATTGGATTCAGTTGTTCCAATCACCTCCATGGCCACAGGTGTATACAATCAAGCACCTAGGCATGCGGACTGCTTCTACAAACATTTGTGAGAGAATGGGTCGCTCTCAGGAGCTCAGCGAATACGAGCGTGGTACCGTGATAGGTTGCCACCGGTGCAATAAGTCCATCCGTGAAATTTCCTTGCCATTAAATATTCCACGGTCAGCTGTTAGTGGTATTATAACAAAGTGGAAGCAACTGGGAACAACAGCAACTCAGCCACAAAGTGGTAGGCGACGTAAAATGACAGAGAGGGGTCAGCGCATGCTGAAGCGCACAGTGTGCAGAAGTCACCAACTGTCTGCAGAGTCAATAGCTACAGACTTCCAAACTTCGTGTGGCCTTCAGATTGGCACAACAACAGTGTGTAGAGAACTTTATGCAATGGGATTCCATGGCCGAGGAGCTGCATCCAAGCCTTGCATCACCAAGTGCAATGCAAAGCGGCGGACGCATTGGTGTAAAGCTCGCCGCCACAGGACTCTAGAGAAGTGGAGACGTGTTCTCTGGAGTGACGAATCACGCTTCTCTGTCTGGAAATCCGATGGACATGTCTGGGTTTGGTGGTTGCTAGGAGAACGGTACTTGCCTGACTGCATTGTGCTAAGTGTAAAGTTTGGTGGAGGGGGGATTATGGTGTGGGGTTGTTTTTCAGGGGTTGGGCTTGGCCCCTTAGTTCCAGTGAAGTGAACTCTTAAGGAATCAGCATACCAAGACATTTTGGACAATTTCATGCTCCCAACTTTGTGGGAACAGTTTGGCGATGGCCCCTTCCTGTTCCAACATGACTGCGCACCAGTGCACAAAGCAAGGTCCATAAAGACATGGATGAGCGAGTTTGGGGTGGAGGAACTTCACTGGCCTGCACAGAGTCCTGACCTCAACCCGATAGAACACCTTTGGGATGATTCAGAGCAGAGACTGCGAGCCCGGCCTTCTCGTCCAACATCAGTACCTGACCTCACAAATGCGCTTGTGGAGGAACGGTCAAACATTCCCATAGACACACTCCTAAACCTTGTGGACGCCTTCCCAGAAGAGTTGAAGCTGTTATAGCGGCAAAGCGTAGGCCAACTCAGTATTGAACCATACGGACTAAGACTGGGATGCCACTAGAGTTCATGGGCGTGTCAAGGCAGGTGCCCCAATACTTTTGGCAATATAGGTTATGTAAGTGCCGCGGTGGTCATCATCTGGTTGAGATATATATGAAGTTTTACACTCTGCGGTTGAGGATGGAATTTCTGTTTTTTTTTATGCATATATTGTTTGATAGACAATCACATTGGTTGTATTTGTATATTGTTTGTTTTTAATTTTGTGGTTTGTTCACATTCAATGCGATACTTGTGTTTTTATATATATGTATATATATATATTACATTACTGGAAAAATATATTAACATTAATTTTTGGCATCATTCATCCAAAATGAATGTTTACAGATATTTGCAGGGTGAAGGGCCCTGTGAATTATTTATAAATAGATCCCTTATATTCATTTAAACCTTCGCCTAGTGAAACATGGCTGGTGTGAGTAGTTTCAACTATTTTATGTTCAATACCTGTCTCAATTTCAGAAAATACAAAAGGAGACAATGAGGGTTTTTCAGCCTCTCACATATTTGCCTTTTATGGTGTCTCATAAATATAGCAACCAGGAAGTCGTCAGATATGTGGGAACATAGATGGAACATGGATCAGCAGGGAGCAGGAGCAGGATTAATAAAGCTAGCACCTGACCTAAGGGAGAACGTGGCTGCTACACCAGACCTAAAGGAGAGAGCAGCTGCTACACACCTCTTAATTAAGGTTGTTTATTAATTAGTAAAACAAGGAAGAAATAGTTACAACAAACATGCAAGGTGTGATTGTCTTCAAAATTATATTTTTTTCTCCAAGGCTACTGCTGTCCCTGCCATTTTCATTTTTCCTTTGCTGTCAAATGAAGCTCTTCTTGATTTCAGTTCCATAAAGAAAGAGAGTTCAATAGTTTATCTTCTCTCCCTGACCTACTTAGATCAGTTCCCTTAGATCACAGCACCATCAGAGGAATGAGCACAAACCAAAGACACAATTCAATATAATATGCTTTTGTGCATTTAGGTTTATCCGACCACTCACAAATGGCATATGCTTTTTGTCGAATGAATATGTAAAAGAAGTGTTTAGCAACAGAAGTAATTTGCTGCAGAAGATTTCCTATATTTAGAATAGTGCAGTTTGCAAGCAGCAATAACCCTGGTTTGGTTTCTGTACATTGTCATGTCAACATGAATGAACATGAGTCAAATAAATGTTAATATAGTGGTGATGGGAAGAGAACAGAGATAATTATAGATGAAAGGGGTCAAGCAGACAATTATATTTTTGAAAGGTCACAGGATTAACCCATTGAAGAATTAATATAGAGCATGGAAGGCATGGAAGTTAATTAGAGGAGAATGCCCACTGTAATACATTAATAACTGTACATACATGACAGCTTTCAAGGATTTCCAGTCTCGTTGTGATAGATTAATGACATTTCTCTGTGTCCTGATTGATTAGATCATAAGTGGCCTGTCAGCAATATGTAAAATAATTCCAAAACCATGTACAGTGAGGAAAATAATGATTTGATCCCCTGCAGATTTTGGAAGTTTGCCCACTTACAAAGAAATTAAAGTCTATAATTTTTATCATAGGTGTATTTTAAATGAGAGAGACAGAATATCAACCAACAATCCAGAAAAACACATGATACAAGTGTTATAAATTGAGTTGCAGTTCAGTGAGTAAAATAATTATTTGATTCGCAAGCAAAACATGACTTAGTACTTGGTGGAGAAACCCTTGTTGGCAAGCACAGAGGCAAGATGTTTCTTGTAGTTGGTTACCAGGTTTGCACACATCTCAGGAGGGATTTTGGTCCACTCTTCTTTACAGATCTTCTCTAAATCCTTAAGGTTTCTTGGCTTCACTTTCTCCCAAACGATGTTCATTGGCAAACTTCAGACGGGCCCGTACATGTGCCTTCTTGAAGAGGGGGACCTTGTGGGCGCTGCAGGATCTCAATCAATGGCGGTGTATTGTGTTACCAATGGTTTGTTTGGTGACTGTGGTCCCAAATGCCTTGAGATCATTCACAAGCTCCTCCCGTGTAATTCTGGGCTGATGCCTCACTTTTCTCACAATCATCCTTACCCCATGAGGCGAAATCTTGCATGGAGCTCCAGAGGGGGGATTGATGGTTATTTTGTATTCCTTCCATTTGTGAATAATTGCTGCGACAGTTGTTTCCTTCTCAGCAACAATTCACATAATGTATGAACAGACATGAGATTCAGTGGCTTCAATGAAAGCATCTCTTTTCTTTTAAGTTTCATGTGGAGTTGGAGTGCAGACGAGCTCAGTGCCGCCATACTTCCATGGTACTTAATCCTCCTGTCCCATCGCACTCCTGACCGGACAAAAACCCAAATCCAACTGGGTGGGTGCGGTAGTGACAACGGATGCCTCCGTGAAATGTAGATAGATTAAAGTAGTCACTCGCACTCCATGATATTAAAGTCAATGCTGTTTATTGACTGAGATAACACACATCTCCTTAGCGACGTTTCGAGACCATGGGTCCCGTCCTCAGGCAAACAGAGGACTGGACCGCATGGTCTCGAAACGTCGCTAAGGAGATGTGTGTTATCTCAGTCAATAAACAGCATTGACTTTAATATCATGGAGTGCGAGTGACTACTTTCATCTATCTATACTTCCATGGAAGGGAACCAGAGTGGGAATCAGAGCGATTATATTTCTGTTGGAAGTTTACACGCTTATTAGAAGTCTGGAGATACAGGATACATTGTGACATTTTGGTAAATATGCCTTTCTTAATTAGAACCAAAACTCTGCACTGCTTTGTGAAATACTACGGACCAATAGACAAATAATTGTTCCATGTCTATATGCTTCCTAAGAACAAATTAGAGCAGTATTCTTTAAAAATCAATTTATTTCTACAAAAAAAACATAAAATCACCATGGTAAGTTAAAACATAGCAGACTGCTGGACAAAGTAACAGGTTTGATTCATAGGAGGCACCTTAGATAGCTTGTGCTTATATTTTCTGTGCTCCACCAGAACAATGAAAAATATCCAAAACTTCTGGGAATCGGGAGCATGTAATGCCCCTCCTTTCTGAGTGCCCA
>NW_017306666.1:992997-1014021 GCF_000935625.1 Nanorana parkeri
AACTTTCACAGGAAGTGAGGAGAGACAAAAAAAAGTGAGTACAAGATGTCTATAGTGCCTTCTCTAAAGCAAACCCATTGCTTTGCCTAATATGATATACAGTAGGTCCAATGAGACCAGTCAGTAAGTTTAACCCTAAAATGTAAACTAATCTTTAAACTTACCTTACTCTTAGACTAACACCTAAATGTAACTGTTATCCCAAACATTCCTTTAAGGTTAATCTTAATGTAACCTCTAAACTTAACCTTTAGACCCCATTCACACGTCGCTCAAGCTTGTAGCTCAAACATGACCTATTTTTCTGCAGATTTTGGGTGATTTGGCCCAATAGTCTTTAATGGTGTAGCTCAAAATTGCGCGACATTGCCGCGCTACATTGCGCTGCAGAAGTGTCACTTTTGCACAGAAATATAAGAAGGAAGGAATGATGGAATGATGTCACATCAAGACCGCTTTTGATTGGTTACTCCCCAATGTAGCAGCTACCAAGTCCCTGCGAAAAGTCGCGCTACGTAGCGCGACAAAATGTGCACTGTAGCGCAATAGCGGCAGGAATGTGCACTGTAGCTGTATCGGCAGGAGGCGGAGAAGGCCTGGATGAAGGTGAATGTCCATCCTTTTTGACTGGATCAAACCCTCGCCGGATTAGCATCATCTGGCGGTCTGCCTGGCCTATGGAAAGGCATAAAGCTGTGCAAAAATTTCAAGGCACCCCTGAGGAAGCCAGAAGGCACCCTGGTTGAGAAAGACTGGTCTACAGCACAGCTCAGATAGAGTGACAGAAAGATGAACTCATCAGTCTGCTCCTTCTCCTTTCACTGTCCAGTAACAGGTTGGAGGTGGGGAGGGGACCTTTAACTGAAACTGAAGCAGAAAAAAATCAGGTCCCCATCGCTGCTACATAGGGCTGTGGTTTGTGGAGGAGCTTTCAAAATCCCAGGATTGCATGGACAGGAAAACAATTCTGCAGGTAAAACAGCTCTCATATACAGTCATGGCCACAAATACTGGCACCCCTGCATTTCTGTCAGATAATACAACACTTTTGTATTGGTATGACACAAAAAAAGTGGAGGCAAAAAAAGCAAAACCTGACAAATTCCACACAAAACTCCAAAAATGGACTGGACAAAATGATTGGCACCTTGTCCAAATTGCAAGAAATAATTGCATTCCAAGTGTTGGTGGAAAAGCATGGACAATCTGAAGGTTACAAGGTCCATCTCCAGAGATCTTAATGTTCATGTGTCCACTGTGCGCAACATTGTCAAGAAGTTTACAGCCCATGGCACTGTAGCTAATCTCCCTGGACGTGGACGAAAGAGAACAATTGATCAAAGATTGCAACGAAGGATTGTTGGAATGGTGGATAAAGACCCTCGATCAACTTCCAGACAAATTCAAGCTGACCTTCAGGCACAGGGTACAACTGTGTCAGCTTGCCCCATATGTCGCCATCTGAATGAAAAGGGCGCTATGGTAGGAGACCCAGGAGGACCCCACTGCTGACACAGAAACAAAAACAAGCCAAAACCTACCTGAGGAAGCCAAAATCCTTTTTACAAACAAAAGAAAGAAACATGAGAATGCCTAAACACTTGTAATTGCAACAATTTTCTGCGCAAAGTGGTGCATCATCTGACAGAAATGCAGGGGTGCCAATATTTTTGGCCATGACTGTATGTATTTCATCTGAGTATTTAGCTGCTTGCCTGAAGTCCAGCTTTATGTTTTTGCTACAGTTTCCGTTTACCCTAAATCTTGAATTAAACTTAACCCTAATATTACAAAGATGAAAGGTCAATTAGAGCTGTCAATGTGAAAAATCTATTGTGCCTATCTCCAGAGCACTGAGATAGACACAAAATGTCAGTCTTCCATATTTAAAATCAGAGATCTATATTTATTTGATGCCAAGCTATACATTTTTTCATTATTTTGTCATTGTTATCGATATACACTTTATTGCCAAAAGTATTGGGACACCCCTCCAAATCATTGGATTCAGGTGTTCCGTGAAATTTCCTTGCTACTAAATATTCCACGGTCAAGTCCTGACCTCAACCCGATAGAACACCTTTGGGATGAATTAGAGCGGAGACTGTCAGCCAGGCCTTCTCGTCCAACATCAGTACCTGACCTCACAAATGTGCTTCTGGAAGAATGGTCAACAATTCCCATAGACATACTCCTAAACCTCGTGGACGCCTTCCCAGAAGAGTTGAAGCTGTTATGGAGGCAAAGGGTGGGCCAACTCAATATTGAACCCTACGGACTAAGACTTGGATGCCATTAAAGTTCATGTGTGTAAAGGCAGGCGTCCCAATACTTTTGACAATGTAGTGTGTGTTACCCTTCAGAAGGTCAAAGTTGTGAATCTAGTGGTTAGCACCTCTTGCACATTTCTGACAAATCGTTTCACTATATTTCCTTCATTCTATTCTGGTAGGAAGCTTGTCAAGTTTGAGATAATGTCCGGAAATGCAAACAGCATATTATATGGTAGGTGTCAAGTACTTATGAACTGCATGGCAAATATACACTGCCTAGGGGGCAGATGGGGTACCTGACTTGTTAGAAGAGAATGTAATTAAACCGGCTTCAGCTGGTACTACCTGACTTTGGGATGCATGCAATGGCTAAGGTTACGAATCCAGAATATTTTCAATTTTTAATCTGGCATAGGACTCTCCATAAAATAAATACTATTAGGGCCCTTCTTGTTAAGATTTTTCCTGGAATTGCATTTCTTTTGCCAATAGCTTTGAAGCACAATTTATAAAACCCAAAATGTAACAGCTTCAAGCTTGTGAGCTAAAGAAAGCAATCTGTCACTAGTAAACTGTCCCCAAGCACACACAATTCTGTAGCTTCATTAAGGAACTCTATAGGCCGGGTTCACACCTGGGCGTTTTACAGCGCTGATCGGCGCGCTGTAAAACGCTCAAACAGTGAAATCCTATACTTCCCTATAGGCATGGAACCCACCTGGGCGTATTTCAGCCCTTGGAAACGCGCTGAAAAACGCACTACGCCCAAACAAGTACAGGAGCTTCTTTGGGGCGTTTTTCCGCGCGTTTCCATTGGCATTCCCGAGTGTGGCTCGGGGTTAACAAAGCGGTAACCCCCGAGCCACACTCGGGAATACAGCGTAGGACTTACCTTATCCGCGATCCCCGCTGTGTCCTCCAACGGCTGCCGACTTCCGGGTTCCGCCCCTTGCGAGTGGCCACGAAGTTTGAAAGTGAAAAAAAAATTTAAAATAGAGAAAATAAGGGGGGAAAAAAATAAAAAATCATACCGCCAGTGAAACGCGCGTTTCACTGAACTAAAAAACATGCTAAAAAGCGAGAAAAAAATGAGCTGAAAACGAGCAGAAAAAATACGCTCAGGTGTGAACCCAGCCTTACTGAATGCCAACCAGGTCAGCAGTGACTTGTTTAGATGATGCTGATTGCAATGAAAATATTTTTAAAATGTCAATGTGGCACGTTTTATATTGGAATTATTCTAGTCAAATGAAAAAAGCCGAACTTGTTCCCACATGTGTTTCAATGTAACAAAACTAACGAAATTAATCATAATGCCAAACTATAGCAAACTTTTTTTGCAATAGACTGGGAAGAGGTAGAATATGTCAGCCATTTATTGCTGTTTGTGTTCCTGCTGGGGAAATTTACTTCACTTTCTGTCACAGTGACCCCAGAGGAAGTAAGAAGATGAATTCCAAACGTCCACAATCTCCACAAACGTCCACAATCTAAAACCAAGTGCTATACCCAATCTCTGTTTGAAGTTTTCTCATTGTTTCCTGACCAAGGAGCCACACAGGAAGAAATCTCTTCAGTGGGTCGCAGAAGGTAAAAAAAAAACCTAACAAAACCTAACAGGGTTTTCAACTGTTCCTTCATTCTGCCTAAAACAAAAAAACATTAATATAGGGTGAGGATAACAGTTAAAGCTGCTTTTTATTTTGAAAAAGATGTTGGGGGCTGAGTAGTTTATTTTTTTCCCAAGATGTAGTTGGCTTTAAGCATGTTAGCATGCTGTAGAATCTGTCAAATGCATCATGTAATCTCTCCCCTAGCCTTGAAAATTGACAAAGATCTTTCCTATACATACAGTATGTGTACTCAGGGCCCTCCCTATATTGAGGCAGCTTGAGGCTGTTGCATCTCTTTGGGTCATGTGGGGCGGTGGCAGGCCGCTCTGCTGCACAATGTTTGCAGTGTGCTTGCCACCCCATTTCTGGCCAGAGCATCCCAGGTTGCTAAGAACCGGACAGGGAGACTTGTAAGGGCCATACACATCTCCCCGCTCAGCTGTTAGCAACCTAGGATGCTCCAGCTGATGTCCCGTCTAGCTGAGCAGGATGCTCTGGCCGGCGCCCCAACCAGTTCCTGGCAACCAGTGAAGTCAGTATGGTGTGGCTGGTGTGCTGCCCAGCTCCTGGCAACCAAAGACGCAGTGAGCTGGGTGGGACGCCAACCAGATGATACAGAAGCCATCAGCCCCCGTTAGCATCACCCGCACAACCCTGGGGCGGGGGGCACTTTCCAGGGCCTCCTGTGCCAGAACGTGCAAAGCCAGCACCCCCCCACACACATACCCTCCCCACTGTCTCAGGTGGCAAAAATACTTGGGACACCCATGTGTGTACTGAGATCTGTACCGAGATGAATATGCAGACAGTCATTGCTCACCGCCTTTTGAAAATTCGACTTGTCAAAGTTGTTTCTGGTTTCAATCATTTCAAAGTCTCTCACCCAGTAATAACATGTAGCAACTAAATTCAGGCAGAAGTCAAATTCCTGATCTGCATATTTGTTCTGGGACATTGAAGCTAAAAGACGCATAAGCCAACCGGGCACCTAGTTTTTTAAGAGGTCAGCAACTGCTATCTACATGTTTTTCTCAGTATTACAGGAAGATCAGAAAAACAAAAACCATGGCAGTCTCCTAGACTTGGCAGGCTATAAAGAGATAGGCACAACTAATAGTCGCCTCTTTATCAGATTGGATGCCAAGTCATAGAACATAATAGCTGGCCTCATTGCGCATTCCAGAGCAAGTAAATGAGTATAATCTATATTTTGTGTCTAAAAGATAATTATGTGGAACATAATATTATTTCACCAATCAATTCATAAAAGATTTGTTATAATTTTACACAACCTATACTATCTTTTTCCACTCGTACAAAACTGAATATGTCCTCAATAAAGGTCAAGGTCTATGTTTATTTCAGTGTCCTAAAGTGTTTCTAAACATAAAAACAACAATATAATATATTGCAGCTTACCAGTCCGTAGATGTGGTGGTTGCATACGTTTTCTTTCTTGAAGTTTTCTTTTTCCCCTTTACTTTCACCTGGTGATTCAGCCAGTAAATCTGTTGTTTTTCAACTTCCATAAACAGACCAAGCTGTCCAGCAGGAGTGAAACATAAAGGGTTAAGTTAGTTATTAAAACCATTTAAAGGCAGGATATTAATGACTTATTTGGTATACATTTCTGTTTACTATAAAACTTGTTTTCTAGATCTGACCAATAGGAATACCTAAACACTGTTCTAGTCATAAGATCAAAAGAGGTCAGGTAATCCCTCTTGCTATGCAGCAATGCAAAGTAACAGAATCGAAGGAGAAACTATTAAAGGGGAAACAATAGGATAAAAAGGAAGACAAAAATTAATAAGGGAACCAGGAAAAAGAAAATTCTTGGGGGGAGGGGTGTACTAATTAAATTAATACCTGAATTGTTTCACAAGGTAAAAAAAATAAAAAAATATTGGATTTAGGAAAACCATACCTTGTTAAACTATTATTTTCTTATTATTCAAAATATTTGACGATTTATCATTTTACATAATCCACAAAGATTTTGCTTCAGGGGAAGTGAGTTAGATGGCTACCAACAAGCAATCGCTATTTGAACAGTTAAGAGGTAAGATATACTTTTTTGGAGCCTTTACAATGCCTGCTGTATGATAAAGCCTTTTTAAAGGTGATTTTCCTAACTGAATAGCCTTGGACAAATTCATCCTGCAGAAGGAGTGTTTTTTATCTGAGTATAGACATATGTCTATCCCAAGCATGTTTAAAGTGACATTAAACTCTCATTTTTTTTAATATAAATCAATACTGTAATGTGTGCCTTACTGTAATCCATGGTTGTTTCCCTTCTCTTTGCTGCTCTTCCTTTTAAATCCTCATGTCTTCTCATGCTGGGGGAGAACTTCCAAAGGCAGCTGAGTGCCTCTTCCTGTAGTGCTGGCTCAGGTTGTGAACCTGCACACAGACACCGTGTATCCATTCCAGAGACAAGTCAGTCTGCTGCAAAACAGAAGTTCTGCCCAGCATGAGAAGACATGAGGATTTAAAAGGAAGAGCAGCAAAGAGAAGGGAAACAACCATGGATTACAGTAAGGCACGCATTATAGTATTGGTTTATGTTAAAAAATCTGAGGGTTTATTGTCACTTTAAATTCATTACTGTTGACTGACTCACTACCTCTGCTGAAAGCCTCTTACAAGCATCAACTACTTTTTTGGTAAAGAGTTCCTCGTAAGGTTAGTGGTTTGGTGGTGATGGGATATTAAATAACTGCTGGGACACTCACTACAGAGTCCTTGTTGTCTCTCACATACAGTTAGCTTGATGAAAAAAAATGTCAGTATTAAGACATTTCTCCATTAACCAATGAGACTCAGGCCAGTCCTATAAGTTTTAAGATTTGCACATCACAGGCTTCCGCCATTATAGTATAATTCCCACTCAAACTGGTAGGTTATTTCAGGATTTTTGTTACAGTAGATTTCAATTTACCCAGATTAATGTCAATTAACTGACCCCCCCTAATTTTAGCAAAGCTACAGTGTTTATTGGGTAGCATGTAAAGCTCACTGATTGGTTTCACTCACTGCCTGCAGTTTACCTTTTAGTAAATTCCTTTTGTACATGAGTAAATAAGTTTACTTTTTACAAGTGTTTGAGTGAGCGGCACAATCATTTTCATACTTCAAACGCTTTATAGGAAAATAGATATGCCAGCGATGGATGAATCAGGTATCCTTTATGAGTGCAGACTATTATTTAGTCATATAAAAATCAAATTCGCTTGGTGAATTGTCAGAAGTGAGTGTTTATGTCTCAGTCATTCAGTTGTGACTTCCAGTCTTAGGGGTTACAGGCGTGATATGTGTACATAGCATCAATAAGCAAAGGAGAAAGAGGATTTCCAATGATTTCTTTCATTCATCCATTAACTGAAAAATGCCTTTGCAAATATACAAAGACATCCCTATTGCCCTCAGATACAACCACTCAACCATGGCAGTATTCCCACTAACGAGCTGACCAGCAAGAATCTGAAGTGTCCATGAAAAGGCTATTAGAACATCACAGTCTTCATCACTAAATTGGTCCTTTCTTCCCTAACATACCACAAAGTTAACAAAGGATATTTCTCATTGTAATCAAAGCTAATGACAACATTAATTAACCCCATTTAGTATAATGTGAAATGGTTAATTTAATTTGAATGTAACTTTGTTGAAGAGCAGCATGACCCATGTGCTAAATCATTTGAATGTGAATTCCTCCTTGTTTTCAAACCTGACTACCAAAAAGTAAAATATAGCCCACTATTATGGCCACCCACAGTACTGTTGGAATGACAGAAACATTTCTAGAAGTTATGGTGATACTTGCAGATACTTGCAGGTATACTTATTTATTGTATGGGGCAAGGGAGGGGGAATGTCAAAAGGTAGAACTGGGAAAGAACAGCAATCATGAAAAATATCACCAGTAAACTAATAAAAGTCTTATGATCCCTTTAGCATTGTAACAACTTCCTATAATCAAAGAAAAAAGATTAAGTAGGATTCAAGAATAAGTCAACGTGCATTGTGACTTATGGTCAGTAAGTTATCCAATGACCAGATTTCATGAAACGTTATTTTGCACTTTTGTATGGTACATTTGAAAAAAAGTAATGCAAAGAGCTACAGTTTATTATTAAAATGTGTGTTGTGCTGATGCTCTCTTTTAAGTTTAGGTAAATTACCATATTCCTTTCAATTTCACATGGAGAATGTTTTAATGCAACATATGCAAACGTTTTTCAGTAGCCACCACCTTCAAAACTTTGATTATGTAAGATGACAGAATATGTTCTATCTACCCAGAAGCTACATCTCTTTAATGTTTCACTGCTGAACTGACATTTTTGGCAATACTGTATTTGATCAAATGTTTCTACATTCAGTGGAAAAGCACAGCATTTGGAAGATAACTAAGTGAATTTATAAGGTAAGAATAAGGTGTTAAATATGTTTAACTTTTTATTATGGCTCAATGTATATGTTGCATTGTATTTGAGAGGACAGATTCCTTAAAGAAAATAATTTGTAAATATTTTTCAAATGTATAATGAATATACAGACGTTCAACACAGATCACCAGTTTGTTCCACCTATTAAGCCAATTTTCTTTTGAGCTGGTAAAAGGGTCATATGGGGTATATACTATATCAGTGGTTCTCAACCTGTGTAAGCTTAGGACCCACATTTGTCCTTGTTCATTAAGTCATGACCCAAGTTGTGCCACATAGGAACGCATGGCATTGAGGTACCGCACATTCCGGTGCGGGCAATCGGACTGTGGGTGGGAGGTGCGTTTGGGGTGCCATTTAAATGAATGGCAATGCAACACGCCTACCGCACCAGAATTCACGGTAGGTGCGATTTTATGTGGTACATTGCCTTAATCGCAAGGCACTGTGCGATTAATGCACTGTACTAGTGTGACCAGGCCTTAAAAACACTAACAGACACACACAACCACAGACACAATCTCACATTCACAGACATTCTCACACACACACACTCCCAAACAAATGCATTTTTTTTTCTTCTTTTTTTAAGATCCATCCAATCGCCCTATCTTACGAGAACTGGAGTGGAACCTCAGCCTGGGGTCCAGTGTGGGCTGCTGTGCTGTGACAGAGCTCCATCCATATAGGCATTGCTGGTAAAGCTCCCTTGCTTGCCCTGTACAGGTGACGGGAGCCAGAATGTGATGTCACACCGGTCCAGGCACCTCTACAGGGCACATGAGGGAGCTTTAAGCACTGCACATATGGATGGAGCTCCCTCATGGTCATCCCCCCTGCCCATCCCACCTCAAGCACCCACCCCACCTTCAGTGGAGATAGTTTCTCAAAAAATAATACAAGTAGCTAATACAAGTGATCTGGGTAGCTGTACAGCTGGCCAGATCACATGTAGCTGTACCAGCCGGGCCATGCCTGCAGGAATTGGTTGCTAGGACGTCAGTGGTCCTAGCAACCAATGACTAAAGTCTAGGGGTGGCCTGCACTGGGTTTTGGCTGTTAGTGGAAACACTAGAGATCAGAGTATGCACTGTCAGCAAGCCATAACTCAGCATAGGTTGGTGACCTTGGTCCGTGTCCGGACTGTGGTCTGCCAGAAGCAGGGTGGGTTCTGGTCCTCAGCAATAGTGAAGCAATGTGAACACATGGGCATTAGCCACTTTTAGCTCTCACTCAACACTCATGGGATTGAGGATTAGGTAACAGAACACCCCCTGACTTGCAAACATCAGAAAGGAGAAACAAAACGTAGTGACCTTTCGGTTCCAGGTGGGACCCCTTCCTCAGGCTAGGGAAGGGGTCCGAAGCATCCCTAACATGTCACTTTGTCATATAGTGGCGAATAAATGGTTAGCCTTTTGTTAATGGTGTGCCACTGATGATGCCACTTTGCACTTTCACGGCATTGTCAATCATTTACTGCAGCACCCAGTAAACATATTGTTTCTCGCTGTAAGGAGCATGCTGAATCACATACATTTATGGTCTGGTGCCAGTGTAATCCTAACACTGATCAGTCCCTGTGACTTCCTCTCAATTGCATACCTCCCAACTTCCTGAGCTGAGAAAGAGGGACAATGTATTTAGGTAATGGATACACCCAGGGCTGGCCTTAGGGGTGTGTGAGCTGTGGCGCCATGGCAACAAAGGCGCCAGGCGGCCGACACAACTCGTCCTCGGGGCGTCTTCTCTCCTCCTCACCGACATGACAGTGCTCCCTCGTCCGCCCCCCCCCCGGGGGGGCTCAGGAGGGAGGGCTGCCTGACAACCTGACACTTTATTTTTATAGACTCTATTTTAGTTTGACTTTTATTGTGCCTACAAGTTTAATACCTTTGAATACAAGTTTTATTTTTATCATACTTTTTAGTATGTTTCTTTCCGGCTTAACAAAATTGGAGTCTTTAAATGGTGCGGATATTAGGGAAAATGGGTGTGGTTACTGGGGGTGTGGCCACTGAGGGGTGTGGTCACTGATGGGCACTGTAAAGCTTTCTCGCACAGGGCGCCTCAATTTCCATTACTTTTCCTTTATACTGGCTTTTCAAAATAGCAAGGATGAAGGTTTTATTGTATAATAGAACATTTGATAGATATCTGTACATTAGACCAAAGAGAGGGATAAATGAGGAAGAAAGAGGAACAGAGGTATTTGGTTCCAAATGAGGGACAGTCCCTCTAAATGAATGACAGTTGGGAGGTGTGCAGGACCGCAGAAGTTGGAATGTTGCAGTCTAAACATTGGGGGATAGAAGACTGACAAAATGCTTTCTCCTTCCTGCAGCAGACTGATAATATCATCTCAGCCTAGACAAAGCAACTTTACTGGAGGTCAAGGATGAATTTTCATTAATAATAATTTGAGTTTTTTGATAAATTATACTGTTGCCATATATTGTGACACGAAATGTAATTATTTAAACAAACATGTAAAGTTACTGAAAGGTACAATTTAAAGTATACTTTCATTTTTTTTCTCAAGATTATATATTGTTGAAAAGCAATGTCTGAATATGATTGCTAATATCATGTTTGAGTACTGCATATTAACTTTTTAGTTTTATGCAGAAACAATATTGATGTATAGGTATTTCAAAGGGAACTTCAGCACGGTTTTGCCAACATTTTCAATTGTGATTGATGACTTTGCAGTATACAAAGTTAAAGAGTTGGAAAGGAAAATAATGATGTATTGACAAAGAAAATTGTGTGACAGTGTCAGTGAGTAATTAGTTTGTGTTGAGCAACATCTCTTCAACCTGAAATATTATATAAGAACAGTGCTTAGATCAGTAGTTGTCAACTTTCATGGTATATGGGGCCTCAAGTGCAACCACTTAAATCACCAAAGTGCAGCGCATAATATTCAGTCTGCAGACATGCAACAGGAGATGGTCAGAAACTGTGAACTGTGATAGGTATTGTTGGAGACTTAGGGCATGCTTTCAAAATCAGTCATAGTTTGGAACCATGTTGCATGAGATTGCTACAGATCACTGCTATTACAGATCCTTTCCACAGTTGTGCTCCCTACAACACACTTAAAAATGTCATGCCCCAGCAAGATCCAATATAAAAGAAGAAAAAAGAAATAAAAAAAGATTAAAGGGATGGGGCAACACAGAAAAATGTAAGATAGCGTTTAAGAAATAAGCTAAAAATATTTAACTACTGGAACCCGGTGTAAAAAATATTTTTCCTTTACTGCCCTACTGACTGTTTGCAGTGTCTCCGAGGGCTGCACAATAAGTACTAAAGGGCAGCATGTGATCCCTGGGTGCTGGTAGGGCACCAGGGGCAAATAGGAGTTATTCTTCTTAGTTAAAATGATTTACTTAAGTTTTGTTTCAGGCTCAGAAGTAGCCTCTATGGCAGGGACAAGCTCTAAAAATGCATTTCCCTGACAAAAAATGAGGGGTCTTGGAATCACCTTTATTCTAAACTTTCAGAACACTACATGGCAGTGAAGCTACAAACCATATATATATATATTAACTGGCAAAACCCATATTAATGTTTATTTCAATATTTCATTCCCTACATGTACACAGTGGCGACCTACCGGCGGTGCAGCTGCCCCAGGGCCCAAGACTAGGGGAGGCCGCCAACAGGGGCAGACTGGGTAGGGGGTCAGGATCTCTCTAATGCAGGCTGAGTCGGCACTGCATTGGCATACAGCAGGCCGGGCAGGACGGAGGCTCCGGGGCTGTCAGTCTGCTCAGCTGCTGCTGTCCTCCCACTTTCAGTTGCAAAGCATAGGGGATAGCTGCGGGGGCCCATATTCCACCTGCAATGTATATGTCCCGAATACAATGCAGGCGGTATACAGGACACACCGCCGGATCACCTCTATCCTGATGCGGGCACTGTGTGTCACATTCCCTGCCACCTTCAGGCCGTGTGGCCCGGGATGGTGTCAGGCTCTGGCAGCACTACAATGTATAAGGTAAGTTACGGAGTCGGTTGGGGGAGGGGGGAAGCCCAGAAACTGCACACAGTGTGCTGTGATTTCATTTAATTAGAGAAATGGATTATAATAGGGAACATTACACAGTAATGTTCCCTATTATAACCTATTTCTCTATCCCAGTGTCGAATGAAATATTGCAGTCCAGAGTCCAGTGTGTTGCTAAGTGCAGGGTCCAGTGAGTTGCTACATGCAGAGTTCAGTGTGTTGCTAAGTGCAGGGTCCAGTGAGTTGCTAAATGCAGAGTTCAGTGCGGTGCTATGTGCAGGGTCCAGTCCGTTGCTAAGTGCAGGGTCCAGTGCATTGCTAAGTGCAGGGTCCAGTGCGTTGCTAAGTGTAGGGTCCAGTGCGTTGCAGAGTCCAGTTCATGTACTATTCTGCATTGCTGTATAATGTATTGCTGGGATTGCAGTACCCCTACAGCTGATGCCATTTTGTATTAGAGTGTAAGCTCCTCTGTACAAGGACTGATGTGACTGGCAAAGTGTTCTCTGTACAGCACTGTGGTATATGTCAGAGTTATATAAATGTATAATAGTGTGTGACTGTGGGGGGGCATTAGAGTGTAAGTTCCTCTGTACAGAGACTGATGTGACTGGCTCAGTGTTCTCTGTACCTCACTGTGGTATATGTCAGAGCTATATAAATGTATAATAATATGTCAGAGTTACATAAATGTATAATAACAATAGTGTGTGACTGTGTGGGGACATTAGAGTATAAGCTCCTTTGGTGAAGAGACCGCCAGAGGGGTTGGGGGGCCAGTAACATCCCCTTGGAAGTGGGAAGGGGGTCCCGAAAAAAAATCTTGCACTAGGGTCCTTTGTTCCTTAGGTCCGCCACTGCATGTACATCTCTGAGCCTATAATTACAGCTTAATTTGAGTATAAATCTAGCTAATAATACTGCTAACAAAGCATATTTTGCTGCAGCATAATGTACAATCAAGATTTTATTAGGACACCCACCTTTGCCTGAGGATGTTGTTCTTTTTCTTTAAAAGTTTGAAATTCCTCGCTTTGAAGTGGACCCCCGCAAGGTTCTGGGCAGTTTTTACCCTAATGCAGAGAATGCATTAAGGTAAAACACGCCCAGACCTTAATACTACTTTAAGGTCATATTGGCATTTTTTCTCTCTGGAAAGTTCTGGCATTCAGGCAACAGTCAGGTGTTTCTCAGTGGCAGAACTATAGCCGCCTATGCACTTAGTTTTTCACACTTGGCTTCTCCATTGTGGCTTTATATTTGTAAAATAAATAAAGACACAGTATAATATGTATGTGTTGTTGTTCATCTGAGGTTGTGTTTACCTAATTTTAAGACCTGCTAAGGACCAGATGATTTTTATTATGTTCTTATACACTGAGTGGCCAGATTATTATGACCACCCCATCAGTACTTCGTTGGGCCACGAGATGACTCCACGAGATGACTTTGTTGGCCCGACTCGTGACTTCACGAGATGCTGAAAGGTAATGCGAGGAATCTGACACTGCACTGTTGCCCTTCTGTTGTCTTGTACCAGTCTTGCCACTCTCTGTTCTGCCCTAACATTGACTAGTCGCTGACGGCCACAATTCGCACGTTCAGACCCAGATTTTGGTCTGACAGTCCAGTCTTTAAACACTTTAACAACAGCTGCTCTTGAACATTTAACAAATTCTGCTGTTTTGCGGATACTCGCTCCATGGCTCTGAGCGCCAATAATCATCCCATGTTCAAAGGCTGTTAAATCGCGTTGTTTACCCATATCTTCAGAAAAAAATCACTTCTACTGTCGTGGTAAACAACCTGCTTCCCTATTTATGGGTCTGGCCCTCTAGCAACTTCAGCACAAAATTATAGCTATTTATAGCTAATTTGCCTACAAACGTCAGGTGATCATAATAATCTGGCCACTCAGTGTACATAAAACTATAAAATTCAAAGAGGGTGTACTTTCTTTTTCACACAACTGTATGTAAATGGCAGTTGCGCCACACGTGTTGGGTGTTTCGCCATGAATGTCAGAATGAGAAAAAAAATTCTAGGGCCATATTTTGCTGTTATCTCTAAAATGATGAGCAGTAAAGGCTTTTAAAGTATCACATATCGACAATTTTGATACCATAGTTTTTCATCATTGCATAGGCACGTGCAATTTTAATGCTTGACATGTTTGGTATCTATTTACTCAGGGGGACCCCATCCTTTATATGTTAACAAAACAAATTGGACGCACACAGCAGTGACGCGACGCTCGGCGAGGTAAGTAAGATGACACCTGGCGCTGACTCGAGTATAAGCCGAGGGGGGCACTTTTCACCCAAAAAAATGGGCTGAAAATCTCGGCTTATACTCGAGTATATACGGTATTATATTGTTTGTGTGCACTACAATTCATTATACTGTATTTTTTCCTAAAAATATTGAAACATTTGTGCAAATATTGTGCCACATAAAAAAATACAGCTATCATTTTTTTTTATTCTACAGGGCCTCTGCTTTCAGAAAAATATTTTCTGAAAAAAAAATTTCAGATTTTCTCGTGTGTGCAAAAACTAAAACATTGCTCTGGTTCTAAGGTGGTTAAGGACTTGCGGCTGAATGGTGCTGGTAATCTGTCCTCTGTCTCTTTCCCTCCCTCCTCCTCATGTAGTACAACGTAATCTCCTCCCCTCTCTATACTCTACAGTGTACTGCTGAGTTATCTCCTCCACACCCTCCTCCTCAGTGTACTGTGGAGTGATATCCTCCCTCCCCTCCCTCCTCTTCAGTGTACTGCAAAGTGATCTACTACCCTACCTCCTCCTCAGTGTACTGTAGTGATCTCCACCCCTCCTCCTTCCTGGGACACAGAAGACAGATCAGTCAGCAGTGGATCAGAGACTGGCACCAGCGCAGGAGGGACTCTTGAAAACAACTGGAAAGAAGATGATCAGGTGCAGGTGTCCGTGCTCGGACGCAGACAGGATCCATGCTGTCTACGTACGACTACGGACACCCGCACGGGTGTGCCGTTCGGGTGAGCGTACGGCGGCGTACTGCCAAGTCCACCCATAGGGAAGAACAGGCTGCTGCGTACAATCACATGCAGCACCTGTCCCTCCTTGGTACGGCCCGATACGGCCGTGCATGCCGGAGGGATCTGTATGGACCGACTCTGAGCAGTGTTAAATGAGGCCTAGACCTGTATGTGGTTGGTTTGGCCCTGTACCTAAAAAGCGGTAAGCGTGTCCTGGCCTCACACTGCTGAAAAGGGCAGACTTTCTGGCCTAAAGCAATTTGTTTTTGGGGACTATCTTTGAAGAACAACATCATCTGCATTGTGGTGAGAATAAAGCAGGAGTTTATGGATTGAGTAGTGCCCAAAGGTCTGTAAATTTCTTTATGTCTATACACACTTTTGCAGTTGTGTGGAAAATCATTACGCCATGCTTCAAAAGTCATTTCTTAAACATTCTCTATATTATGATTACAATCCTAAAGAAGTATGATATTCACACTTCTCAAACTTTTTTCCTTAATTAATTTAGATCAAACAAATATACATTTTCCAGTAAAGTATTCCTTTGCCCGCCATCATGTTTCCAAACCATTCCAACTCTCTCAGCTTCCGTGGACTTTCTGTCCAGTACAAGATCACAAGGAACAGCAAATTATCCAGCAGCTGTCCATCTACTAGCTTAGAGAAGAGAGGAGAAAAGAGGATGAGGAGGGAAGAGCAGGGTAGTGTTTTGCCTTCCTTGAACTCTTTGTAAAGACACACACAGCTTACTAGCACACTCAAGAGCGGCTAAATAGGAACCTGCATGGGAAAGGAACCACCCTAAAACAGGATATCAGGGTCAGCGCTCAAGGGACCAGCTGATTCTGCAGGAAGTTAAAACTTTTTAACATGAAAGAGCAGCACACATTGTAAGTGATTTAATCAGCATTTGAAATAGCTTAACAACATATTGACTTTATTATCACCTAAGGGGGCACCTATACTCATTTCTAATTCAGGTCTGTTTTTTTATACTATTGTCACAGGGACAATGAGTGAGGGTAAATCTCAGATGGCAGTAGAAATCCAACATGGGTTCTAATCCTTCCCCACAAATAAATATCATAAAATTAGCTCTATCTGCAGTTCACCTGATCTTCCTAATCTTCCAGGTTCTACACTTGTGTATTTAGTAGCTCATCCATCGTGAAAAGTTTTTTTTATTAAACCAAAACAGAAACTTTGTCACCTGATGTAAATGCAACATCAGTCAAGTCGTCCAGCACTGTGGATCTAAAGTCAATCATGGTGTACAACACTTCATCAACCTGCCAAACACAACAGTCCAAGAATCGACGATGCTCTCTTGCCAATACCCCTGTCGCAAATGACAGATCTCCGGCTAGCCTCTGAATGACATATCCCGGGTGACATCATTGGCCAAAGACGGTCAGCTGGTATACGCAGATGGTGTGTTGATATTCAGCAGTGAGCCAGGGAGCTGTCATTAGTGATAGGAGTAGCAAATGACAGCAAATTGGCTCCTATATACTTCAGCTGTGTTTAGGCAGTATGTTCCAGCTTTGCAAAGTTTTTAAGTTGTTCATTGTTTTTCCTCCATTTGATCACCACTATTGTTGAATGGCAAATCACAAGAAAAGGTATACATCTGAATAATAGGCAACAAATCAGCACAATGAAGTATGATCTTTCAAATATTTGACAAAAATTTGGCCCCGTCTTGTACAAGCTGAAGACCCGAAACTTGTCCCAACACATCCAAGTTTAAAATATGGTAGGGGAAACATTTGGAGAGAAAAATTGGCACACAGTCTTTTCAACCCAAAAAAGAGCAACGAAAGGGGGAAAAAAAATCAAAGATCAAAAAAATGGATCAACAGTGCAAATTGATACCTTTAGTTCAACAGAAGTAGTGTATGTTGCAAAATATATATGCCATTTACTCTATGCCGGGAAAACAAATAACCAATGGTGAAGGTGCATACTTGAATATTTAAATGACACCATTCTGCAGCGAAATAAACAAATTTCCTATCAAATATGCAATAAACATATTGGAAATGTGGACTATTTACATTTTTGGGGGTTAAAACAAATAAAATTAGGGCCTAGAAAGGTAACCTCGAAGTAAAGCTGCTATGTAGGGAAGCAAAGTGGATCTATACTTTGACCAAAGTTAAATGAAGGGTTTACCTACAACCCTTTTGCATAAATTACAAATATATAATAAAAGTGAAAGAAACATTTTTTTCATGGGTGTGAAAAGAAAGAAAATATGCAAGAATATAAGAATATAAAAGAAAGAAATAATATGTGTATTATTCTTCAGACAAGTAATATATCTATAAATAGATACATATACAACCATAAAAAGAAAGTAATACTGATATATATGTATTTTTATTTATTTGACAGAGGCAAAGTTTCACTCCGGATTACTGCACAGATCTAGAAGCACACTAAAGATTCAAGTAGGAATACACATGACTCTTAAATAAACGATAATTACTCATCCAGAGTTCAGCTTTATTTCTTATTGCTACATTTTCTATCGGCACTCTCTGAGTATTTTTACAATTGCCAACTATTTGGTTCAGTAGATTTTTGCCTACAAACACATGACATTTCTGATGACATTTTCTTGTTTTCCACTTTCTCACTTGTGAATGTACAGTGAATGCACAAGCCCTGACCTAAGCATTTTGGCTGAAAGCACCAGAGCTGAATCTTACTGTGTTGCTTGGTAACTACAGGACATTAACTAAAAATACTGCAAAATGTCAGGTTGGATACCAAATTGCAGGTTAAGTTAACAGGTAGAAGGACATTTCCCACTTCATGAGATATTTAAAAAACCCCAAAACATTTAACTGGAAATATACTTACATCAAATAGCTGAAGTTGTATGTCCTTTTTATGGGAAACTGATTGGCCATTAACGTTACTAAGCAATTTTTTCTACATATCCCTCACATTCTCAAATGTTGCTAGGCAGCTGCCAGAATTCATTAGGCAAAAACCTAAATATGTACTGAACCTGAAAAGAAGTGTCCAGCAGTAATGCTTGGACTGCTGGGTGAGTGTAATTGAATAAGAGACCCAAACAATGTTACGTTGAATAATTTTATTGCTGAAAAAGCTGAATTATACAAATAGATGAAGAATTTTGGGGTAGACAAATACTGAAACTGTTTATGTTTATTTAATAACAAATTGTAGACCAGAATCAGAAAACAGCTTTGCCAGTTCAAGGATACAGTAATGTCTTTTAACATGCTGAATGTCAAATATGTCTACTGTGAGTAGGTACACTCACTAATTGCTAATGGCATTATGAGTAAGAGGTCTCACTACTGAACTGTGCTAACTGCAAGAGGACACAGTGGCACCTTGTGCCCAGGAACCTGCATTTGCAAAATGGGGACATGGGATAAAATTTTTACATCTGCAGTTTCAAAAAATAGCTTTGAAATTATCTATGCTCTCAGCCGATACCACTAATTGTAGAAATGTTCCACATTTTTACTGCTCTGCCAGTAAAAAATAAATCCTTGCACAGCTTAAGAATAAACTGTTTCTCATCCAACTTCATGTCATGGCCACATGTTTTCTTCGGAGTCCTTAGCTTAAACAGCTTATTCCTGATATTGCAGGCCCCATTGATAGATTTGTATATTGCGCTAATATTCCCTCTTAAGCGCCTCTTCTCCAAGGGCAACACGTTTAATTTACATAGTTGTTTTTCATAATTTAGGCCCATGTTGTGGCCATGTGCTATTTTAGAGTCATGTGTCTTCTTCAGAGTCCTTAGCGTTAATGGTTTGTTCCCAATGCTGCAGTTCCCATTGATGGATTTCTATTTTGTGATCATATCTCCTTTTAAGTGCTTCTTCTCCATGGAGAACAAGTTCAATTTCTGGAGTTGTTCTTCATAACTCATGCTTTCCATCACCCTTATTTATTTTGTTGCCCTTCTCTGAACTTTCTCTAGTTCAAGGACATCCTTCCTAAGGATTGGTCATCGAAACTGAACTGTATACTCCAAATGAAGCCAGACCAGTGTTTTGTATAGTGATAGAATTACACCTTTATCCTTTGAGAAAATACACCTTTTAATGCAGCATCGTATCCTGATAGCTGCAGCTTGGTATTGCATTCTATTGCTGAATTTGTGGTTTATCAGGACCCCCAGATCTTTCTCCGCCCCCAATCTCCCCAGAGGAGCACCTCCTGATGAGTATCTTGCATTCATATATTTCGCTCCCAAGTATATGACTTTACATTTTCCAATATTGAACCCCAGCTGCCATTTATTTATGCAAACACTGAGATTTAGGTATTTATTCCAACCTCTATATTGTTTATAAACAAGATGAACATAATTAGTCCCAGGACAAAAACTTGGGCAACTCTACTCCACTCCAACCCTAGAGCATGTAGACATTTATCACTACCCTCTGGATCTGTTCCTGCAACCAATTTTCTTCCCATGTACATACAATATTGTCAATGCCACTAGACCTTAATTTGAAAAGGTATTTTAGGTGTTTGTAATTATATACAGATGAAAATGTTTTGATGCAGACTTACCAGCAGAATATTGCTTAGTGATATGCCAGACTATAAAAACCAAGGCAGCAGAAAATGGTAGTACCATACTAGTGTAATGGCAAAAGATCAGTATATTGGGACAGTTAGAAGAATGTGTAATTGACCATGTAAATATTGCACTGTCAAGCTTTAGAACCCTTTTATTAAACTATGTTGCCAGACTTGTTCAGCCCTCTTAAGGTACATATGAAAACACTCCAAGGTCTCCTCTACTTGAACACTTTTACATTGCGTTACAAGCTTTGCACTTTTAAACGCATGGTTTGTTATCCAGAAATTAAAAAGGAAATCTTCCGTCTTTGCCTAAAAGGCAGTGAAGGGATGATTTGTTAAAAAAGACATGATATGCAAACATCTGCTTGGATGACTTTGTTTACTAGGAATTTGCTTTAAAAAGTGACACCCATGGCTTGAAGCAAAACTCAAGCATTGTTAAACATGCACACAATTCAAGGGTTTTAGCAACAGTTTTGCAGTTTCCTACCTACTGCCATTCTTAAATTGTATCTATAGCTTTGGAGAGAGTCGGGAAGAGTAAAACTCCTGTCAGGTTTTATTGATATCCAGGGCACCTTCTCAATCATTTCCATGCCTGTGTTCCCAGTATAATTTTCCTTATACCACTCACTCATTCTCATGGAGATATCTATGGCCTTACACTCTACAAGTACAGCAATAATCTAGCATTATAAGTGAAATCATCACAGATTCTATAGTAGTTCATATTGCCCAGTCCCTGGTGTAGAATACAAAGACTATTGGTAAGCCATTGGCAGATGCTGGGAGCAGTGATTTCAGTAACATTCTATGCTATTTTACTACTTCCCCTAAAGTGTGGTTGTGGGCTGTAGTCTGCTTTCTGGAAAACCTATCCCGCTTCTATGATATTAGCCTTCATCTTTTAGAAACAATGCATCTTTGCCTCTTGTGGGTGAGCCATGCAAGATTACACTGTAAACTCAGTTTTGTAGACATTGCAAATCTGAGCCATATCTGGAGCCAATACAATAGCAATTATGTATTATCAATGGATTTGTTTTAATGTTTTATATATATA
>NW_017306666.1:1014145-1018948 GCF_000935625.1 Nanorana parkeri
ATATATATATATATTATATGTTGCCTTTAAGTTGACTTATGGTCAGTATTTCTATAGGACAAAATATCTCTCTGCCTTGTTATCTCTCACCTCCACCTTCCAATTCCCTCCTCATTGGTCTACCTTTACACAGGGTATCCCCCTTCAGTCTATCATGAATGCTGCTGCCAGACTTATTCACCGTACCAACTGCTCGGTGGCTGCTGCCCCTCTCTGCCAATCATTTTACTGGCTTCTGCTCTCCCAACAACAAAAATATGAATTACTGACAACAACATGCAAAGCCATCCACAATAGAAATGTCAGCAAAAAATTAATTTCAGTTAGTTTCGTATTTTTCGTTATTTAATTTTTCGGGAATTCGGGTCCGAAAATGTCAATTCGTTTCGGGATTCGGACGAATCCAAAATGTTCTTTCATTTCTGATGAGTTTAATGATATTTACGAACAAATTTTCATAGCAGCAAAGTGACATTAGAAAAAAAAAGTGAAATTTTTCTTTTTAACTTTTGGCAGTCTACAGAAACAGTGATTTAAAAAAAAAATGTTCGGCCATGCCCTTTTTAGGTTTGATGGGAATTTTAGGGGGGACCCCAACGCTAAAAAAAAAAAAAAGAAGCATGGGGGCCTCCTAAAGTCCATTACCAGACCCCTGATCCGAGCAGCAGCCTGGTAGAGCAGGAAAGGGGGGGAAGTGGACGAGTGTGCAGCACCATACCAAGCAACATGTCCTCAACATGTGCTTTGCCAGGGGGGGACCCACACGTAATCCACACGTCAATCATGCCATCCAGCAATGTAGATTTATGTCAATCACAATGGACATCAACTGTCGACTCGCCATGAAAAAATACCCAACGCCCACTGACCTGACAGCTCTTCTCCCAAATTGTAACAAAGGGACGGAGCGAGTTGTGACACCACGGGGCTTGTTCCGCCCCTTTGTTGACATTTGGCAACAGAGTTGTTATTATGACCTTTCTGCTCCCGAATGTCAACAAAGGGGCGGAACAAGTTTGGGTATTTTTTCTTTTGGCGAGTCGGCGGCCATTGTCCATCATGATTAACATAGATCTACATCGCTGGACAACATGATTGACCTTGGGATTACATCGTTGGACATTTTTTGTGCGTTTTTTTTCAATAAAAGACTTTTCAAACGCTTTTATTCTTCAAATAAAGTGTGTTGTGTGTTCATTCACGATTTTACTGTAGCTGGTGAATGAGTAAGTGTAACAACTACCCCTTCTCATTCACAAAGGGGGGCGGCATCTGGATGCCCCCTTTCATAAAGGGGGCACCTAAATTCCTATAAGCTTCCCTGCCCGCAGACCTCCACAACCACTGGGCCAGGGTTGTGGAGTTGAGGCCCTTGTCCTCATCAACATGGGGATCCCCTCCTGGCAAAGCCCCCTCCTCATGTGGAGGGCAAGTGGCCTGGTATGGTGCAGGAGGGGGGGCCGCACGCTTGTCCTCCCCCCTTTCCTGTTTTGCCAGGCTGCTGTTCGGATTAAGGGTTTACTAAGGGATTTTAGTCTGGTATGAATTGGGGAGGGGACTCTACACTGTTTTTTTGTTTTATATTTTTATGTTTAACAACATAAATTAATTCAGAATGACATTCAGAAAATGTTTTGGATGCAACCGAAATGCGTCTGAATTTCAATTAAGAATAAAACTAATCGCATGCTAACCTAATCCACAACTCTACCCCAATCTACATCACCAACCTCATCTTAAAATGTTACCCAAACCACCCTCTTTGCACCTCCTGCTCTCCAGCACCCTTGTCAACTCCTCCCATGCTCGCCTCCAAGACTTCTCCACAGCCTCTTCTATCCTCTGGAACGCCCTACCCCAAAATATCCAGCTATCCATTACTCTGTCTGTCCTTTAGATGATCCCTGAAAACTCATCTCTTTAGGGAATCCAATGCTGCCTCCACCCAAGGGATCATTCACACGGGCGTCCACAGGTGTACAGTGTGCACGTCCATGCAGAAACCTGCGCCAGTAGTGACAGCTAGTGCATGTAGCCACCTGTACAACTTAATAACAGGTTAAAGCTGCATGTTGACCCACATTTGCATATCTTTACAGGTACGGTTGCACACCCTTAGACGCAGACAGTTTGCTTTTCTCCTGTATTGAATTGCATTGCAGCTTTATTGTGTCACTTTATTTTGACAGCGATGAGCAAACTAAATCTTATACTTTCAATGTACACATTTAATCACATTTACCAAAACATATAAGCTCATTGGCATTTTATATACATTGCTGGTATTTAACCTATATGTAAACCTCATCACTGAAATCAAATATAAACTTTAACAAATTCATATTTTAAAAGTAATTTTGCAGCTTTTATTAGAATAATACCTAATGATCTTGGCATGAAGGTCCTTGTTCAGCCACTTCCTGTTATAGGAAGACAATGCTCTATCCCTGTCTTCCAATTGTGCTCCTGCATTGTCACCATGTCAAATGGATTTTCAATGGAGAATACAGGCGGATGATTGAACACACATTACACAGACATTGTCCTCTGTTGTCACCATCAGAAAACCCACCATGAGAAGACATGTAGCCATTGCTGGAGTCCATGCAATGTAGACAGGAAGGAGAGAGTCTGCAAAGAGTCTGCAGGAGACCCAATAAATCATCCAAAAAGGGGGGGGAAACAATGTTTTTATTTTTAAAAAAATGGCAGTTGTTCATGATACACAGGGTTTAAGCAAACCTTTGGTTAGGGTTCACATCTACTTGTTTACCAGTGTTCTTATATGTCAGCAAGTTGCTTTTTAGATTCTGTTTCATTTCCGCATGGATTTATTGAATCAGTTTGTTGAAGAAAAATATGTTTTTCACCTGTAAGAAATGTGATTTAATCTATATGTACATATGTGTGAACACTTCAGGGAGCTAATACCGTATGTTTCTGTTAGCTGTAGCCATAAGTTAATTGCTGTGCTATTCAAGTGGCCATGTAAGTGGCTGCTAGAGAACGTTCAATGTCATCACTGAATGAAATTATCTATCCAGGCTGCAGACAAATGTTTTCCAGATCACTAATATAATGTATTGTTTGTTAAAACTCTAATCAGTTATGAAAAACATTAACAAGTAAGAATAGCTCCCTACTAGTCAGAAGTTTGAACTACCATCTGTGGCACACATAGCACTGATGGAGAATCTGTGAGTTGTCACATGATCAACAGGTGTCAGAATAAAGTGCAATACTTTTAAGCATATATAAACCCAAAACAATAAGGCAATCTATTGCAGCTTACCAGTACTTACCGTAAATATGATGGCTGCATTCATTTTTGTCAGGGTTTTTTTTATTTTCACCTGGCGATCTGGCCAGTAACTCACTTCATTTTCTTAGGGTGGCTCCACTCTATGAAGGAGCAATGGAACCCCTCTTGGACACCAGCACCCAGTGGGGATGGTTGTAGTGTTAGATGCTTTTCCCTTTTCGGGTAAAGGTTTTACGTAAATGCATAAAAGTTGATCATTGTAAGAATATAATATGTAAACCTTGTCTTCTTTATTGAAAATCTACAGCAAGCCCACATTTCCTGCCTACACCAGCTTCTAGTGTTCACTGCTGCTGCCCATCATATGGATGAACTAATAGAGAGCTGCAGGAGTTGGACTGAGGAGGCAGACCAGCCCTCAACTTCCCTTGAAGAAGCTGAGAATAAGGTTTCTGGCTTAGAACTCCCTAGTTTCCATGGCTCCTGGGTGTTCAGAACACAGTGTTTCATTCCTGATACCGATTCATCAAGCTGACTGTGAAAACAGGTGTACTTTAAATAATGCAGCTTGTTCTTAGCATTTTGCTCACTTTTTACTGTGAAATATCCCACAGTTTTACTTACTCTATGAAATGATATTATTATTATAATAATGTCATAGAACTGTGGGAACAACACTTCAGTTGGCAGTTCCCAGCAGTCTCAAACAATACAGAACAGTTGTAGACGTCTGTGATGAAAGCGCTTTGCTAGGTTCCATGGTAGAACCTAAAAGTACATTGCATGAACAGACAGTTCTAGGGAAAACTATGTGTAATTACCTCTGTTAGATATTTTGCTGGAACAGATCTCATTAACTTCTCTGCATATTTATTCAAATGTAAAATGTAACATTTACCACCTTTTACTCAGAATAACTGCAGGGCAAAATGATTAAGGGTGTTTTCCCAGGCTCATCATAAAGCGCCACAATGCATGTGTTGAGGATTAGTGATGGGCTTGATGTTCGAGTCGACCAACAGATCGACTCGAACATCGCCAGTTCGTGTGTTTGGCGAACACACAAACTATCAGGGCGTTCACCCGCCGAGCGCCCCACAAGGCACTACACTCCACAGGTCAGGTGCATTGCTTTACCCAATCACAGCACTGTGCACTGTGAGAGCCATGATTGGGCAAAGTAATGATCACTTTGCCTAATCATAGCTCACACAGCTAAATCCTGTCAGGTGCCGGACAAATGTAAACAGTTGGGTGGAGCTAGCTGGCTGTCACCGCTAGCTCCGCCCAATTGTTTATATTTTGCCAGCATCTATTAGAATGCCATTCTGTGGCTGGAGTTCGTCGCAAGTGGACAGGCCGGCAGGCGTCTGTTTTTTTTTTTTTATTATTATTTCTATTTTTATATTGTACATTGTAATTGACCCTGGATTACGTCGGTGGATCCACTTTTTTGGCAAGCCCTTTTTTTGCGTTTGCAGTGGAACGGAACGCTGGCAAAGTTTTGCCAGGTGTCCGATCGCACTGCGGGCGGGGGGGGG
>NW_017306666.1:1018983-1029125 GCF_000935625.1 Nanorana parkeri
CGTGGAAGCGGTGCCATTGAATACAATGCACCGCCACGCCCCCTCCCGCCCCAAAACGCAAGGGGAAGTTTCTCAGCGATTGCGGTGCGTTCCAGCAGCTACCGCTCTGGAACACACATGCTTTCGGTGTGAACAAGGCCTTAGGGTCCATAGAAGTCTATGGCTGTGTTTTAATGCGTTGTCAACACATAGTAACAAAGCTCACCATTGACAACTAGCTATGTGCTTTCTTTTTCACACTGTGGCCTAGAGATGCAGAAAGATGGCAGCTGCTGCACACACATTACTGAACAGTGAAATGCTGATCAGGGAGGTGTGAAGCCAACCCCACCACTATTATCCAGCACACACATTCTACATGGACAGTGAGAGACGAGAGATTTTTTTGTTTTTTTTTAATAAGGTGGGTAAATACAGTAGATGCAGGTAGTTTAGTGTGATGTTGTGTTGCTTATCCCTTACCACTTCATACCCTTGTTTTATTTTACCTTGTACAATAACCTGCACACAACTTTCACCCCTCTTTCCCAACCTGTATTCTTAGGCCAGATGCTGGTCATTGTTGCTTGTTGTTAGACCTTGGACCCACATGGTCACACCTGTTTTTCATTTCCTATGCTCCTATTTATTTTGTATGCTCTTTGGCTTCATCTAATGGCCATAATGCATGATTACATTCAGCCTGAAAAGAAAATATACTAAGATCAATCAATAAATGTTCTCAGAGATTTACTGAATGGCTCTTCAAATTGTCTCTGAATAGACCCATAAAATGAAATTGTACCTGTTTAATGATCAAGCCAATTCATGTACAGCTGTGTTTATTGCTGCCATTTTGTTGGAGATGTACCAATATGTAAGCAGTTGGATTTGGAAAGATTTACTGCTCTGTACCCAGACAATAGGTATGTCTCTTCCCCCCTCAAAAATCCACATACTCCTCATCCACGTGACTTGTATGGCAGCATTATGAGAAGCACTAAAGTAGACTTAAATGCAAAAGCTGGTCCTATGTGGTATTGGGTCCTTGTTATGAACATATTTATAGGTGATAATATTATTTTGTTCAGCACGTGTATAGGGTATGCCCTATTGTTATGTATACTCCAGAAAAAAGTGGTAAAGTAATTGGAACTCTTTGCAGACAACTTTCTAAAATGGCTTCATTGGACCCAATAACCAATATATTTAAAAGGATGTGCTCATGGCAGCTTTAGTATAAGGAAATGTCACTCACTGTGGTATGTAATAGCAGAACTATGAAACTAACAGCATTACATAAAATACAATACATTCCACATACAGTATGTTTAACATTGTCCTTTCTTTCTTCAATGAATCATATTATAGAGCGACAGCCTGTGACATTTTATTTACCTAACTTGCATATTGTTGACAAAAGCAATAACTGCATTCATAGATCTTTGTGTAATGTCCACGATGCTGTACTCACATAAGCCAATTATTTTTCTTTTATCAGGTCTTTTCTGTGTGGAGTTATGGGAGAAATGAGCCTATGAATGTCAGATCTAAAATAAATATGCTAAATTCTTATTCCCAAAAATAGGTCAGCACCATATTGAATCTAAGGACTCATGAATATTGTATTTTTTTCTCAACTACACGAAAGCTTGCCAGATTGCCAGCTGACGCTAAAAGCAACATGGAAATAAATCAGCAGTGAAAATGCATCCATTTAACCTTTCCTCGTGCACCTAATCATTTAACCGCTGCGTAACAGACAAATCCTGCTACACAAGAGGACTGCACCAAGCCAAAATACATTCTATGAGCATTAAATGAATAGTCATTTATTAGTGTTAGAATATAACAATGCATTTATAATTTTAACATTTAAAAATTATTACATAAACTGCTTATTAAAATAGTAAATTGAGTTGACTATACTCTATGTAGTAAACGGGTGTAATCATGAGGCATTATACAAAATATAACCTTTGATCAATAGAAGGTGATAGTGGTTGAAGTAAATGCTGCAGGGATCATGCACCTTGCAGGTCCAGCCTAAACCTTGACTGATGCCTGCTTTGTTTCCCCTTATTGCACCAATGAGAACACCATCGTAATGTGTTTATTAGCTAGGAAAGGTTTCATGCTTACAACCTTGTTATTCCTTTCCTTAAAGCTTTGTTATTCAATTGGTTGATGTTATTAATAATATAGAGGACATATCTTGGGGCCCTGTTTTATTTTTTTTATTTTAATCCTAGGGAAGGGTAGCTGGACCATGTGCAGCAACTAATAACCCTTTAGATATTTGGGCCACTGAAGAAAAGTTCTAAAATCCATAATTTCTTACTAAATAAAACACCTCTGTTGTAAAAATCAGAAACAGTATTAAAGCTGTCTCTGCAAAAAAATAACAGAATGCTTACATCTCCTGCTGTTGGCACATAGCCAACCATAATTTTGTTGTAGAGAAAACAGCATATGGGTTATTTCTTGGTCTATCATGACCTCTTTACTGTTACCTGTGTGATTGGACATGAAAAGCAGCTCTTCTGCTATAGTTTTGGAGCTGGTGTTTCGCATAGGGACCAATTACTGGCAATACCAACAAAGGACTATCGATAATGGGGCTAGGGGCCAACACTTGCCACTTCAGATATTACTCTTTTACATTGACACAAACACCTACCCAAAAAAAGCATTGGAAAATACTAGGGATGCACAGATACTTTTCGAGTACCAGTGCCGATACTTGGCATTTTCATGAGAACTACCAGGGTTGCAGCGGTTGCAGCTGGGACCGGGCTCTGGCACTCCACCACTGTCCTGAAATCATTAGTCTGCATTGTTTTAGAAAAACTGTCACATGACAATAAACAAAAATGTATCAGTACTCATACTTGTAAGTACTCGGCAAGTACCAGTACTCGTACTCGCAAAACTGGTATCTGTACATCCCTTTATTTATATTTATAAAAACAAAATCGTACATTAAAACAGAGATGTACAAATAACAGGAGCTCCGTGTGCTCCTTACAAATGGCAGCTGCCTCCTAACTTTTTAATTTTTCTCTAGTCTAGTCTTGGAGCTCAAAAGTATCGGTACATGTACTCGTACTTGTACCGAGTACTGTACTTGGTATCTGTGCAACCCTACAAAATAAGTTTTTTGATCTTTTTATAACCGAAGTGACCCTTCTCCTACAGGGTATAGTTATTGGCCACAATAACCTTCTATAGGATTTGCACAATATTAATTGCTTTCAATTGAGTAAAATCAATTAGTTGGGTGATTAAGAAGTTGTCCGGGAAAACCTCTGTTTAACCTACCACTTCAGATATTACTCTTTTACATTGACACAAACACCTACCCAAAAAAAGCATTGGAAAATACTAGGGATGCACAGATACTTTTCGAGTACCAGTGCCGATACTTGGCATTTTCATGAGAACTACCAGGGTTGCAGCGGTTGCAGCTGGGACCGGGCTCTGGCACTCCACCACTGTCCTGAAATCATTAGTCTGCATTGTTTTAGAAAAACTGTCACATGACAATAAACAAAAATGTATCAGTACTCATACTTGTAAGTACTCGGCAAGTACCAGTACTCGTACTCGCAAAACTGGTATCTGTACATCCCTTTATTTATATTTATAAAAACAAAATCGTACATTAAAACAGAGATGTACAAATAACAGGAGCTCCGTGTGCTCCTTACAAATGGCAGCTGCCTCCTAACTTTTTAATTTTTCTCTAGTCTAGTCTTGGAGCTCAAAAGTATCGGTACATGTACTCGTACTTGTACCGAGTACTGTACTTGGTATCTGTGCAACCCTACAAAATAAGTTTTTTGATCTTTTTATAACCGAAGTGACCCTTCTCCTACAGGGTATAGTTATTGGCCACAATAACCTTCTATAGGATTTGCACAATATTAATTGCTTTCAATTGAGTAAAATCAATTAGTTGGGTGATTAAGAAGTTGTCCGGGAAAACCTCTGTTTAACCTGGCAAAACTGCTAGAGAACATGTACTGTTTCATCTGTCATTGCCCCTACGTCATTTACACTACGTCAGTTCCAAATGCAACAGGTGTACATACAGAGGTCTTAACATTACCCTCAGGTTTGCTAATAGAATTTCAAAATCCCAAAACAGTGAGTAGCAAGATGCCGTACCACTTAAATTAGAGTCCGGTGCAAGGTGTGGAATGATGGTGGCTAGGTGGTCCACCCATTCTCTTCCTGGTCAGACTGCAGTAATCAAAAGAGATAGGACTCCAGTTTCCTACCAGTATATCCATCTCTCTTCCTCTAGAGCCTGTTATCTGCACCAGTGCCATTGTCTGGACTTCAACCCCTTCGTGACGGGAGACGTACACTGTACGTGCAGCCACAAAGGGACCAAATGACTTGTCACGTACAATGTACGTGACGAGTTATTTGCTGCTTTAGAGGGCTGTTAATCGCTGAGAATCAGCTTTTAACATTCATTAATGGATGCCCTTACTACAGAGGCATTCATTAATGAAAGGGTTAACCTTTTTCAGACACCCGATACCTTAATATCGGGTGTCTGAGAGTTACAGCAGAGCGGACACAGAGGCCGTGTTTTGCCGGCATTCTTACAGCTCGTATACATCGAGAGATATCTCTCTCAAGCTATACTGGCTTTTTTTTTTCTTTCATGAATAGATACATAATGTGTCTATTCCTACAATGTATCTATTCCTGGAAGAAGAATGTTTCAGTTTGCTGATCGTTGTTGCAACAATCAGAAAACCTTTAGTAACAGCTGAATCCTGAACTGCTGCAGGATCAGTGTCACTAACTTATTATCGGCTGTTCTGAAGTTTGAAGCAGCCTGATAATAACCAAAAATGTATTAATTTATCAAGCAGTAACAGTGAGATTAATTCACAATGACTGCTTGATATAATTAAATAAATAAAATAACATTTTTAAGTTAAAAAAAAAGTGAAAAGTGAAAAAAAATAAAATTGTGAAAAGTGTAAAAAAAAAAATGTGTAAAAAATAAAATAAAATAAGGAACAAATAAATGAATGTATTTATTGCATTTTTTTTAGCTGTGCTGGTTTTGTACAAAAAAATACTACAAATCAAAACTGGGAAAAAAGTTTTTTTAAACGTTTTTTTCCTCTTTTTTTATATTTTATTTGTCCTAAGTGAGGCGTTAAGACACACATGTGATATAAATATGTAGCCCTATCTGTCCTCTAAAAAACAATATATAATATGTGTGGGTGCACTTTGTAAGAAAGTATATTACTGACGTGGAAGAATCACACAGCAAAAATGTCAAAAGTGTGTCAGTCATTTACGAACAGAAACTAAAAACAAGCTCAGTCATGAAGGGGTTAAGATACATTCCATCCTTGACTAAACCCTGTTTCCTGTGTCCATTTATCACATATATGTTACAGCACCAGGGAGCTTAAATCTACATGTGTTTTGAGATAGAACATTTTTTGGATATTACTAGGATAATGCTATGTGCAAAGAAAGGATTCTAAAAATGATATATGAGGAGTTCCAGGGCTAAAGATGTAATAAAGTGCAATTGTGGAAAATGCTGGAGAGACAGAATGAGCACATACATGGTTTGATTTACTAAAGGAGCTGAGAATCCTCTCACAATACACTGTATGAATATTCACTGCAAATATCCATACCTCTCAACTAGGGATATTCAGATACCAAGGACCGTACTCGGTACAAGTAAAAGTACTGATACTTTTCCAGCTCCAAGACTAGACTAGAGAAAAACTCAAAAGTTAGGAGGCAGCTGTCATTTTTAAGGAGCATTGGCTAATGTATGATTTGTTTTATATATATTTATATATATACACTGAGTGGCCAGATTATTATGACCACCCCATCAGTACTTCGTTGGGCCACCTTTTGCCCTCACTACTGTGGCAATTCTCCTTGGCATTGACTCCACGAGATGTTGAAAGGTGATGCGAGGAATCTGACACCATGCCTGATGAATAGCACTGTCCAGTTCTGTGAGATTTGATGGTTGTGGAACCAGCTGCCTGATGGCTCTTTCAACTTCGTCCCACAAATGCTCAATTGGATTGAGATCTGGTGATTGTGGGTGCCACCTAAGCAAGGTAAAGTCTCCCTCATGTTCTTGAAACCACTCCTGCACAATACGAGCACCGTGGCATGGTGCATTGTCTTGTTGGAAGAAGCCATCTCCATTGGGATACGCCATCAACATGATAGGATGAACTTGATCAGCAACGATACTTTGGTATGTTGTGCTATTCAGACGTTGTTCCACACGAATTAAAGGGCCAAAATCATGCCAGGAAAACATGCCCCAAACCATAACACTGCCCCCACCAACTTGAAGGGTTGTACTCATGCATGTGGGCTGCATGCTGTCATGCTGTTCCCACCAAATTCTCACTCTGCCATCTGCATGATGCAACTGGAAACTTGATTCAGTGGACCACATCGGACTTTTTTCCAATGCTCGACTGTCCAATCCTTGTGTTCCTAGGTAATGGTGAAAAGAAAACAATTTTGGGTTAACCAAGCATTTTTTACATATTCTTAATGGCCCACATAATTGGGGGGGGTGAGGGGTGTGTCCATTAGGAAAGTGTCCATCTTTCACATTGCAGAAAGTTGGAAGGTATAATTATTCAGTCATGTGAAAATTAAATTCCTGTTTACTTTGAATATCCTATCGTGATCAAAAAATTGAAGTGGATATTCACAAAATGTATTATGAGAAAATTCTCTACTTCTCTAGTAATCCATCCCATTAGTTAGTACATTTGTGATAAAAATCATGGGCATCAAGGAGGCTAAAATAATACAGTACAGTGCTGGGAAGAGAACAGGTAGAGTACAGAATTTCTCTAGTTGGTATATACATGGATTTGTTTGACTGTTATGTCATTGAGTTTGGGTATATAGTAAAGCAATCGAAGCTGGGCAACATTCTCTCTGCTTTGCCCCATTTACTAACTCTTCAGGGAATTTTGCAGGGCTAATACTCAAGCTGCTCATAGTTGTGGAGATATCTCTATAAGAGGAAGGATTATCTCCTCATCCTGAAACATATTGGTGAAGTAATAGGACCTGTAGCAATTCTTGCCTGACTCTGACAGTGGACCATGCATGGTACTTTTATCCTTCCATCTTCTGCAGCGAAGAGAGAAGGACATGCCCCTGCTGTTGCTAGTTATTGCCCTTTACTAGATCCTGTTGTCACAAAAGATGCTAAAAATTGGAAGCATTGCTTATTATCAGCCAATTTCTGGTCATCCTCAAGGTGAATGTGGCAATCACAAAACATTCACTGCAGGTTAATAAATCATTGTCAAATTCACTGCTTTTTAAATATACCAACTACATTACATGCTTATATAAACATAGGTTATGTCAAAAGAAACAACCCACCATGAAAAATATATTTTGCTGGTAGTTCAGCAATTTTAACCGCTCAAGAATACTTTGATTGGAGTGCTTCAAACATTACTGTACATCCTTTAAAATGTTTCTCATTATTCTATACATTCACTAATGCTTTAAATAGGATAATTTTAACAGTCTAAATATTTTTATACATCTATCTTCAAGTGTCAAAATCCTAGTGATAAATGAATCTGCCGTTAATGTAAACTGTCAGTAAGCTGGAATTTTCACAAGAGAAAGAAGCCATGACTTAACACCTAAGGGAATAATGAGTAGGCAACCTTTCCACTGCTAGATATAGGTAAAGAAACACTAACCATTTTTTTTTTTGGTTATATACCAACATTTATTAGTTCTTAGTATTTATAAAGCACTGACATAGTATGTAGAACTATATGGCATCTGAAGATCAAATTACGTAATTTTCTTTCCTATAAATGATCCCACAACATAACATCCCTAATATACTCATACACATGGTAGTCCCAGTTTGAGGGGAAATCAGTTAACCTATCACAATCTTTTTGGACTGTGCAAGGAAACCAGAACACACAAATGCACAGGGAGAACATACAAACTCCATGCAGACAATTAGTTGTGTCACTAGGCCAGGGCACCTGGGGCATTTGCCCTAGGTCTCCTGCTTGGTTGGGTGAGTCAGGTCAGCGGTCTGCCTACCAGCTTCCTGAAAGGAATGATCTCATGCACATGGGTTCCTGAAGTTTCAGCACTGATGCACTAAACAGAACCAGAGCAAGCAGCACAGGATCAGCAGAGCAGCTTCTCTATTCTGCATCAGGTAAGTAATCTCTGACACTAATCTATTTGGCTGTATCTGTAAAGGGACATTCTTCCTTCCACTGACCACCAATATAAGGGGGCATTATTCCTCCTACTGACCACCAATGTAAGGAGGCATTGTTGCCACTCACCACCAATTTAAGGGACACACCATAGTTTGAAACTCTCTGGTTAAAACATACATCAGACATAACCCTGACCACTTCAAACTGTGCTGTATGTTAAATACACCTAACTGTAGCACTCTGTTATCTGTGCTGTATGTTATATGCTTCTAAATTATACACTCTGTAAGCTGTTGTCTAAATTACTTACTTTGACCCCTGTACTCTATATACTGTGTTGTAGATTACATACAGAAGATATTTTGAAAGCTTTGAACATTAAACATTATCAGTACATGAGATGATACTCATTAAAATGTAAGTTCTAAATTGTACCTTTTTGTGACCCTCCAAAGATACACTATATTGCCAAAAGTATTGGGATGCCTGCGTGTAACATGAACTTTAATGGCATCCCAGCCTTAGTCCGTACGGTTCAATATTGAGTTGGCCCAACCTTTGCCTCCATAACAGCTTCAACTCTTCTGGGAAGGCGTCCACGAGGTTTAGGAGTGTGTCTATGGGAATTGTTGACCATTCTTCCAGAAGCACATTAGTGAGGTCAGGTACTGATGTTGGACGAGAAGGCCTGGCTCGCAGTCTCCGCTCTAATTCATCCCGAAGGTGTTCTATTGGGTTGAGGTCAGGACTCTGTGCAGGCCAGTCAAGTTCCTCCACCCTAAACTCGCTCATCCATGTCTTTATGGACCTTGCCTTGTGCACTGGTGTGCAGTCATGTTGAAACAGGAAGGGGTCATCGCCAAACTGTTCCCACAAAGTTGGGAGCATGAAATTGTCCAAAATGTCTTGGTATGCTGATGCCTTAGGAGTTCCCTTCACTGGAATTAAGGGGCCAAGCCCAACCCCTGAAAAACAACCCCACACCATAATCCCCCCTCCACCTAAATCACTGTGTAATAGTAGTACTAAAAGGGGGGGAGTGACATTAGCATTATTCTGGTGAGATCCTGGGAATGATAAGGATCCCAAATTATGCAATAAGACACTTCTGCACTGTGCTGGAGCATCATCCCATGAGATTCCAGGTTCTCCTCATTCTGGCCAGAAGTATAGTGAGGTCCACCCCTGCAGTGCGCAAGACAGTGGTTAGATAAATATTTATAAGTACCCTTAATCCCTTACTCATTAGCATGCTGTCCCTTCATATCTTTATGTACCCCATCCCAGAAAGCATTTTAAGGGAGTTTATCACCCCCCTCTCCTTTCACATATTTTGACATTTTCTTTGTTTACCATGTTATCCATGAAACTATACTTAAAAACATTTAAAACATTGTTTTACATAAGAATATAATTGGATCTACTTTTCAACCTAACCAGGTTCACATCTACATCCGTGCCATATAGGACGCGTTGTTCCATTTCTTTTTAATACTACTCACCTGATTCCTGGATCCAACAAGTGCAGCTTCCTGTCTCCCACTCTGTTAGAAGCTGCATACAGCGTGTGCTGGTTACTACTTAAACCGGCGTGTGCAGTGTGCAGCTTCTGAGAAGATACGCTATTAGCGCAGCTGGAGCTATGCAAAATGCGCATCCGCCTTCCCCACTATGCTAATAGCGTATCTTCTCAGAAGCTGCACACAGCGCACTCCGGTTTTAGTAGTAACCAGCACACACTGTATGCAGCTTCTAACAGCATGGGAGACGGGAGGCTGCGCTTGTTGGTGGATCCAGGAATCAGGTGAGTATTAGAAGAAAAAAAAGTTTTATTTTATGTTCTATTCTTAGTTCTATAATGGCATTGTAGTACTTTCAGGTGGAATACAGCTTCATAACATATCAGCTTCA
>NW_017306666.1:1029301-1076284 GCF_000935625.1 Nanorana parkeri
CGAAAAAAAATGTTCTGCCCCGGGCGCCCATAACTCTGGTTACGCCACTGCACCTACTTGTATGTTTTTTATGTCTTGCTTACGAGATTGAAACTTCAATAAAACCTTATTATTTAAAATAAAACTATACTACATAAACACAGAACTATGTGATTCTTCTGGAATAGACTTCTTTGGCCCCAAGGATATACTGTAAAATAAGTACATTTAAAGTCCTTTCTATCAATTTTAAAAATGTAAACTTCATAGCTAATGCAATTTTTAACTGACTGTTATTGGTTATCTATGCAGGTAACTGAACATGTAAGAAAGTGTTATTGGTGTCCTGTAGCTTTCCAGTGTAAAGCAATGCAATTGGAACTGTAGTCAAAAGATTGAATAGGGATGAATTAAAATGCACATGCACAAACAATGGTGTTACAACATATATTGACTCATAGACATGCACTGACCAACACACACTGACTGGCCTGAATTATACTAACAAAGATACAACTAGTTATACTGACTACTGGACAGATATACACCAGAGAGATATACACAGATGGAAGACCAAAGCAGTATAAAACACACATGCTATAGGACGAGGCCTACTCTAACTAAACTTCCAACTCTAAAATGATGACTAGCATCAAATAGAAGAGGTTAGTGTGGTTCCTACCTTTAAAAGTCTAATCAGTACATACATGTACACAGTTACAACCTGCTGATCCTGCACAATCCGGGTATCTTTCTTTACCACCCTAGAAGTTTGCAAACTTCAAGATTAATTAAAAGCCATAGTTTATTGTATATCAAAATGTTAAATTCTTTGGACTTTTTGAAGATAAACAATGTAAATTCTCAAATAATTACTCGACAGGCTATTATGCAACCATATAACACCATACAAACACATTGAGGAGAATTTATCAAAACTGGAGCAGACAAAATCTGGAGCAGCTGTGCACGGCAAACAATCAGCTTCTCTCTTTCATTTTCAAATCTGAACTGAACAAACTGAAGCGAGAAGCTGATTGGTTGTTATGAGCAACTGCCCCCGATTGAGGCTGCCCCAGTTTTGATAAATTCCCTCTATTGCACTTATGCAGTGATCTAATCCACTTTGGTATGGAAGATGTACATAGTTCTGCCAGTATGTGGAGAACATAAACTCTCCTGGAAATCACTGAACATTTTGACCCAAACCGGATTAAAGCTCAAACAATATTTCTTAGAAGGATGTAATTTCCTGATTTTGTTAACATATTAACACAAGAGCTAACTAAAACAAATGGTGTGATACAAACAAACAAAAAGAAATATAAAGTATACATTTACAAGAAAAAGAAGACAAATATATTGCACTATAATATGCCAAGCTCAAATCATACTACACGGTACCATGCAGGATGTTATGCCATAGTGACAAACATTCAAAGAAGAAACAGAAAAAATGATAAAATATAACACATTATACAATTTCATAAAGTAAATAAATATATTTATTTTTTTGCTTACTCCCTTATTAGGTAAAATTCTTACCTATAACTTGAAATTATAATCCTGTGATGTCATTCTGATGTTAATTAAAGGAATTATTGGAGATATTTGAAGGGTTAACAAATGTTGGGTTTGTCACACCTTAAATATATTCACTGACCCTTTTCCTTAGGGGCCTCATAGTGGATCACACATATTGGTTATTACAGACAGATGGTTGCTCTTTGGCACTACACTAATCATCAGGTTGTTCATTGCCTTGGTTTAACGTGTGGCCATGTGGCCCAGATACGATGTGAATTATCTCTGTATCCCACCACTTTGTTTACAAATAAAGAATTTAAAAAAAAAAAAGACAGATGGTTGCATAGCCTACATAGTCATTGCTATAATTTGCATATACTCTATATATACATGTCAAAATGTTTATCAGTAACTGCAGATTTAATATGTCTACAGCAGTTATTTGACTACCACATTAAAAGGTTCCATTAAAGCGACACTAAACTCAGGATTTAAATCTAAAAAATACATTCAAGTACCTTAACTGTTACCAAATGTTATTTGTGTATCACTCGGCTGTAGATCCTCAAATCATCTGTGAATTGGTGCTGACACTGTCCTTCCTTCTGGAGGGTGGCTACTTTTGTTCCCCATGGTCCCTGTGTATGTTGTAAAGTAGTCACCGCTCCAAGCTCACTCCCGTGATAGGCTATAATTTCAGTACAAGTTAGTCCTTCATGGGAGTGAGTTTGGAGTGCAGGTTACTTTTATTAATTTGGCTTTTTTTAATCTAGAAGTACTGGTGACCAGTTTGTAAACTTTCAAAGTTCACACTGAAATAGTAAGCAGACTTAAAATTATTTGGAAAAATAATGAACATAGAATTTAAAACAGAATAATTTCCCTTTAGAGAGCTTTATTTTTTATCGTTTAATCAGAGGGCGGTAAACTAACTGCGATGGTAACAGAATTCTACACATAAAAAAATCTATATTTTTAAGGTGAGGGCTGAAGTTCATGAAAAACTGTCACAAGTGGCTATCTGCAATAATCTAAATTTCCACTCTTGGAGCCTTACCGCTTAAATGATTATTTATTACTGCCTGTCAGGGCAGAATTGTCAGGCTGTAAGGCCAACCGTTATCGTGCCTGGATTCAGTGCTAAAGACAGATGCTCAAAAAAGGTGCTGCCTGGATTACATGGATTAAAATAAAAGCCTTTTACAGTATTCACTATCCCCCAGCAGCTTAGACAGAAGACAGTTCAACTTCTGTGAAGGCCCTGCAGCCTAAAGATGAGCTAACATTTCTGCTCTGACAAAGACAGAATACAAGTAACAGCATGCACCTTTCCCCAAGAAGTATTGCGGAGCTATCAAAAAAACCCTCAAGTATTGAGATTCAGATTTACAAATGTCAATTCCTGACAGGTTCACTTTAAATGTTAAAGTGGAACTAAAGCTTTTATGATACATTGCTGGCAGGTAGGCTTTTATTGCAGAAGGCTATATGTAATGAAAAGCCCATCTTCATTCATGCACACTCTTTTTCCCAATGTGGTCATTCTCCTCCACTTTCATCCTGGAGAGATCAATTATGTAACAAAGAAGTACACTAAATAAGCTATAAATCTTATGTTTAACATTACAAACTAACTGAATTAATGCCATTACTACTACAAAGAGCACCCCCCTCCAAAAAAAACTTCTAGGAATTGGCTACAGTGAATGTTAGATTTGAATGTAACAGTCTCTAAATTATTCAAATGCCCACAGGCCTAATTAAATTATTCAAATAACAACACTGTTGTATTAATATGCAATCACACTACCTCTCCTAAATGTATTAAAACACTATATGGAGCAGTATGATCTGTTATCAGTTTTTATTAAAGAGAAATAAATATAACTATCCAGTGGTTTAGTAAATATATAAGAATGTATACCCAGACAATGTTATGGTGAGGTGAGAAGTAAGTATATGTGTACCTTTTTTTTTTTTTGGATAAGGAAGGATTAAAACCCATATCAAGTTATTAATTTTTTTAATGTATGTGCTCTGCTGGGGAGATTTCCCCTCACTTCCTGTTCTGGAGCAGAAGTAGGAAATGAGAAATCTTATACATATGTCACTCGGACATTTGTCCACATTAAATATTTAACCCTCACCTCTGGCTCTGGTGACAAGTGTAAAACGTTGAATTTCCCCTCACTTTGCCTTTACATACACTAAAAAGCCCACATTTAAACAGCACAAAGCATCCTAAAGCAGAGCGTATCCATCACAGATAAAACATAAAGATACATTTGTCAGGTAAATATGAAGTATTGCATATAAATATTTTGTATTTTCATCTAGAAGGTAGAGCTATTGGCTTATTTACACAGTCTTGAAAATGAGCCAAATTCTGCCTGCCCTGCTAAAAAAAAGCCTGCTGTTTACCTACCTCAATAACTCAAACTCCATTTTACACACTGAAGTGAATAAGGCAAAATAGGTTACTCATTTCACTTTCCTATTGCTGTGAACAGATAGCGCCATATTGTGTGTCAATCCAAGAGAGGGGACCTAAGGGCAAACAGCTATTGCTGTCCTCTCTCTTTAGAGAACCCCTAATGTTCTATAATTCCTCTCTCATGTGTGGAACCTGTATTACATCTTCATTTGTAAATCAAAGGTTGCATAGTATGGAAATAGATTCAAAACAACAGTTTAAAAAACATACAGTCCCAAGTCTTTAAAGAGGAAACTCCAGGAATTGTAAAAAAAGTGGGGCTACCCCTGCACTGCAACGGTTAACTGCTTGGTTTTTTCTAGGGACCGGAAAAAGAAGATACGGCAGTCAGCACTCACCTCTCTCCTTCTCCGCTCTCGGGGTAGAATGTCCCTCAACGTCCTTATGTCTAATGCACTTCCACTAGACATGATGATGTCACAGGTCCTTAGAAAACCATAGCCAGGGGAAGAAGAGGCTGTGAGGACCGGTCTAGCAGCCAGGGATCAAGTGAGTATATCTTCTTTATTGTAGCCCCTAGATAGGAATGAACAGGTATATTTTGATCATAATTCCTGTCTTGTTTCATATGACCTTGTGCACTCCATGGTAAGGGCCAGTTCACATATACGTTGTACAACATTTAAGCACATTAAAATTCTTGCTACATTTGTAAACAAAACAATGCCACTCCGCTGTTGGTGGTATAGTACATTCTTCAGTGTGCACCCAATCTTATGCATGCATTAGTTTGGTTGTACTTTAGATAGGATTTAGTAATAGGTGCCCACTACACCTAAAGCCCCGAGGAGAGAGCTGCTTGTCAGGAAGGTCGAGCGGTCGGAGAGAGAGGGCCACTCGGCCAGGATCTGACAGCCGGCCGCTCTGTCTCTCCTCACCGCTTGGCCATCCTGGATGACAGCTCCATCCTCGCCACCCCCCTACTTGTGCCCAGGTGTGAATGAACAGGAAATGCTTTACATCACTTCCTGTCCATTTATGAGTTTCTAAACAAGTAGAAGCACTCTGTATAGAGAATTCTACCCCTTCATAACTGGATGATAGTAAATGTTTACTATCATCAGTTTGTGAATGAATGGGAAGCCTCTGTACTGTACTCTCCATTCATACAGTGCTGTGTCTGTCTCTGTGTCCTCAGTTTCTTTTTCTATTTCAAAAGGGAAATGTCAGGGGTCTGTTTAGACCCGTGGTATTTTACCAAAGCACCCCCACAGTAAAAAAAATCAAATAAATAATTAAAAAAACAACCCACACACACACATATTATTAGACATGTGCAAAGACTAAAAATTAGTTTCAGACGAAATGAACGGAAACTAAAAATGTTTTCATCCTCAAACTAAATAAATGTATACGCTATTTTAGATTTGGCCACTGCAATCCGCATGCGTCTGGTGACGTCACACTCCTGTTGGGGAGGCAACATTTTCTGTTCTTGCCTCCGGCGCAGCTAGCTACGGCTCTGTTGGGAAGAACTTACTGTAGTGGTCATCTCAAAGTGAACCTGTGCCCAGACTATGCACACTAAAGTATTTACATATTCTGGTCAAACAGTAAAAGCCCTTTAATTGATTGGCAGGGAAGCCGGCTCCATGCTGTTTGGCCTCCCGGCTTCCCAGCAAATCAGCATGGAGCTGGTTTCCTGGCCAATCAAGAAGCTGGGCGGCAGGTCATTACCCGCCACCTGGCTTCTTGAGTGGCTGGGAAGCCAACTCTATGCTGTTTGGCTGGCTTAAGGCTTATTGGCCGGGAAGCCGGCTTCCCAACCAATCAGCATGAAGCTGGCTTTCTGGCCAATCAAGAAGCTGGGAGGCGGGTCATTAACCACTGCCCGGCTTCTGGATTGTCCGGGAAGCTGTCTACATGCTATTTGGCCGGCTCCATGCTGATTGGCTGGGAAGTACTCAGGACGAGTACTCGCCCAAATACTCGGCACTGATACTAGTATCTGTATTGGTGCATCCCTACTGAAGGCAAATAGGCTGTTCACTTTTCAAGGAAATTATGCCTTAGCTTAGTAAATGAGGTAAAGTTCTGCTGACAAATTAAATTCCCTTGTATATATCTATGTATTCCCCGGTTTTAACCGAAAACCTGCTGCTTCCACTCTAAAGCTTATTTCAGCACTGGTTTTTTCTTCTTCTACCTTGTCCTGTAGCGAGACAAAGTGTTTATTACTCCTAGTAACAACTAGCTTTTTTTTTGCCTTGTTCCTGAAGTGAGCTTTTATAACATCATTACCAGGTTTGTAGAAGTTTTGCAGGGACAGCAGCTGGGAACTCACTTTCTACTGACATAGCTTCTCCCCCAAAACTGCATATCCCAAGAGTCCTTTCCCTACGCACAGGCAGTGACGGAACTACCGCCGGTGCAGCCGGCACTCCGGCAGCGGGGCCTCAGCCTGGGGGGGCTATTGGGGGGGGGGGCCCAAAAATAAATCTTGCACCAGGGCCCTTTGTCCCTTAGGTCCGCCACTGCGCATAGGGCTTCATTTATAAAAGTCCCATCCAGTGTATAGCACTCGCACGGCACTAGCATAACTAGATGGCGCTGAGTATAGGAATTCCCTATACTCATCAGCACCATATAAGGGCACAAGTGCCATGTGAGTGTCATCCGCCTGGTGAACTTTTATAACCGAAGCCCATAATGTGTGGGCAGGCTCTTGGGCATCGAGACAAAAACATTGTCTTGCTGGGAAATAAATCAATGTATAGATGCGGGATGGGACAGAGAGGGCTGGGGAGTTTTGTACCCCAGGGGGGCATGCTGAAAAACCCTGTGTGGGATTTGAGTGCAGCAGAAGCACTGTGTTGTTGACGCAAACACGTTCACTCGATTTCTAGCAGATGAACATATATTTTTTTGTACTTGCAGTGTTTTCCCTGTGTATTGCAGAGATGTGTCGTGGTATTTGTTTTCCACCTTTTTCCATTTATTGTGAATATTTTCTATACAAGTTTAAACATGATATACAACAAAGCTGTGCACATTTTGAAAAATATAATTTGTGCATCATTTCTGACACTGATACTTGTTTATGTACAGCGGCATTATTTTGCATGTGGTGACTATGAAACCTCACCTATGCCTTCACTTCTCAGTTGTGTATCCTTTCATAACAATCAGGCATGATCGACTAATGCAATCCCTCCATCATCTCAAGAGACAGGGTATTGATGGAAGAAAGAGTTTGCAAATGTAAGCACAATGATATTCTTAAGTTATCCAGTGGCAGTCGCCTGATTTTGAACATGTTGGCCAGGCCTTATGGCTTGAGGTCCTCCTAGAAGCCAGTCTGCTACTGTCGGGGGATTAAATCAGTCAAGTGGGTTAGAAAACCCTTTCCAGTCTCAACTGTTCCTCCCCCAAAATATACAGAGGGGAATTTATCAAAACAGGAGCAGACAAAATCTGAAGCAGTTGTGCACGGTAACCAATCAGTTTCTCTCTTTCATTTTCAAATCTTAATTGAACAAACTGAGAATAGAAGCTGATTGGTTGCCATGAGCAACTGCTCCAAATTTTGTCTGCTCCACTTTTGATAAATTTCCCTCAGAGTATTAACAATGTTTACCTACATCACTCATCACCTTTCTCCATTTACAACATTCCATGTTCATCGAGTGCTCTGCAGCATGCCTCAAATTTCCAGAAGGTGATTAGATTCTACATACTATTTCACAGTTCCTTATAATGTCTTTGGGTAGCCTCAGCCTTAACCCTCACTCTCCAAACAAAGTTTAATGAATAGTTCAGTGTGGAAGCCTTCTTTAAAGGAAACCAATGCAGATAAAGTGATATTATTCCAATAACTGTGACAAAAAATGTCATAGAAAATACTTTATGGTAGGCATAAAGGGCCGTACACAGGGTTACATTTTTTTTTTTACAGAGCGGAAACTGCACAGTGAAGTTGTAGACAGATCATCCTCACTGTGCAGTCTCTGGCATTGGTACCTGTGGAGAGAATGCAGCCAGCCGCAGGCTCCTTTCAGCCAACCTCAGAGGTGATACCTGTGAGCTGTATCTGAGTGTGAGGTGAGCAATACAGGGTTTTCTCATAGTCCTGTAAAAGCTACCTAATGCAGTCCCTCAATTACATGGGGGCCTACCTGTACTCAGATGGACCCTGGAATGCCAATTTTTCAAGGCTGATTCTTCCCTGGACCTTTAAGATGGAAATTGCAACATCTTTGTACAAAGCAAGTACAGAAAGCAGCTTCTAAACGCCATATTGTGTTGTGCACAACATGTGCCAGTTTGCACACACTATCTCATACAAATCACTCTAAATCAGCCCAATGGTACTTGCCATTTCTAGTGAATATAATGTCTGTATATGTGGTTGTCTTCCACCCTTGATCCATTGTTCAGCAGTCAATAATTACATTACACGTATACCTGAGGGCAAATATAGTACCATGCATGGCACACATGAACATACTCATCTGCATCTGTTTGTTAAGCGTACTCATTCTGCATACTGATATGTCTGATATGTGAAGTAGGCTGATCTAGCAGTGGACCTGTGTCTATGGAGTGGCAGAATGTATAACATGCTTCCATGCACAGTTATGTTAAAACATTTTATCTTCTATTAGCAGAGGAAAGCAGATGAAAAATGAACTCCATGGAAGAATAAGTAAATGAAAAAAAAAAATTCTGAGTAAAAGATGTGCCTAGTAGATGGGAAGGCCTTAGGTTGCACAAGGCTGTGTATTTGTACTCTCCAGTGAATACAGAATTGATCTGATATTTACAAGAAACAAATTCAGGCATGCAGCAACCTTGAACATGTCAATGTGAACCCACAAATTTTTCATCCAAACATGATTAAATTGTATATGAGGCTTGCGAGCAGAGTAACAGGTTTCATTTATCCCTTTCCAATGCTGTCAGAAATAAAGCCACAGTAGTAATTCTTTGATTTGATTAAATTAGGAACTTCTAACACATATTTTGCAACATTTTTCAATACTAGAAAAAAAGCCAAAATGAATACCCTTTATTATTTTATTTTCCTATACTTAAAGGTAAATCGTTACCATGCATTGTTTGGTTTTCAGGTCTTACAGAGAGGTGACCTGGGAAAAGTTATAATTATTGGGCTGGCAGGGGTACTGTCTCCATGACAACCACATAAATACCCTAGTCATTTCTGAATCATAGTAATCTGTTCTTTCTTCATGAGCTGTGAATACAACTTAGCGCAACTCAACAAAGCCTGCAAATGAAGTGCTTGTTGTTTCTTGGCTGGAGACTCACACAGCTGTATAGAAATTCTCAATGTATTTTTCATCAGGAAGTATGACTGTATTTCTTACTGAAATATTATATTTACAATTCTCTTTCACGTCCTTAGAAAATTGCTTTGAAACGGCAGATATATGAAAATATAAGATCTTGTCCGTGGCAAATTTTAAATATGGAAGTTTACGGACTGCTAACATTCTCTAGGGTCTATATATTTGCAGAATATAATAAACCAGAGGTTGTTAAAATGTGTATGCTTTTACAGTTGTAACTTAGTCTACTGACTCAAACGCTGAACACAGCCATTTTTATAAATTTTTTATTCTTGCTTGTTTACAGGTTCTGTCCACTGGCTGTAGAGCACCAATTTACTCAAATTCAAAATAACTGCTGTTACATATGTTCTACGGTGTCATAGTACAGAAGAGCAACATTTGTGCATGGAATTGCAGTAAACAGTATTTATCTAGTGTTCATTAAACTGGAAATTGATCCCTCTATATGTGAGCCAATAAGCGAGTCTTATACTCTAGCCACAATATAGTTCCTTGGTACAGTGCTTCTCACATCATGATAAATAGGACAAGCAGTGCTTTGTAAGTGCATTATCCTTAATAATTCTCACCACAATGCCGTCAATAGACAGAAGTTGAAAAATTTTGGAAATAAAGGAAATACATTTAACATACATCACATGGTGACTTTATTGAAGGAAATGTATGGATCAGTGCGGTGGTTAGATGATTCTTAGCCCCAATGCAAAACATGTCTTAGACAGCATGACATTTCTTTATTATTTACATCTAACATACACAGCTTTTAAACATGTGATTATGATTTCACTGATGATATTAATAAACAAACCAAAAATGCTTTTTGAGCTAAAAGCAAAATATAGGCAACAAGCTGAACAAACAGTCAAATACATATGTGAGACTGGTTTATCTACCAATAGATATGCATTTCTGCTACTCAGAATTCACTCAGCCCTGCTAGACAGCACAGCCAGGTGCCTATAGTCACTTTTCTCAAAGCAGATAAAGCAATACCTTCCAGCAGTGGCTTACCCCAAATAGCACAACAGGTAAGCCCTGCCCGGGAGCAACCAAACAAGGTGTGCATTGCAGGCACTATTGGGCAGGAGATGAATCTGCATAGTTCTGGTGCTGCCATCACGCAGCAGAGTCAGCGGCACAGGACACAGAGCTATCTCAGGTTAGTAACAAACTGACCCCTATGATCTATGCAGCTCCTATTTAACATCAACATAACACTTTAGGAGGAGGGCTTTACCAGTATCCATGGAAAGACAGTTTACTACTAACCACCAAATTAAGAGCATACTACACCACTAACCATCAAAATAAAGTACACTATAATAATGACCGCCAATGCATAAGAGAACTATAGTTGCCGTCAGTTTAAGAGGGCATTTCTCCACTGGCCACAATAAACAAGAGCAGTTCACCACTGACCACCAATATAAGTGGGCTCTTCTCTTCTGACCATCAGTGTAAGGGAGAAGTTTAACACTGACCATCAATGTAAGGGGGGTACTTAATTGACCACCAATGTAACGACCACTTCAGTAACCACCAATGTCAGAGGGACACTGCATTGACCACTAGCATAAAGGGGCACCACACTAATCACCAATGTAAAGGGGAACTTCTCTATGGATTGCCAATGTAAGGGGGCACTAAACTGACCACCAATGTGAAAGGGCACTACAAACTACAATTTCCAGTGTCTGAATTTCTTTGCTGGCCATTCTTTCCCACAAGTTAACTTTTTATGAGAGCACTTGCTCATCGGACAACAAATCTCAAGGAATAAAAAATACCTTTCTGAGGTGTTACGCCCCACCAATCTATTGATTTCAGTTTTCCAGCTGTAGGAAGCTCCATACATATCGTGGTAAAGACCAATTTCTTAGGAAGTGACCTGTACCATGATAAGTGGGCAGCTTCCTGTGAGTCCTCTCTCTCTCTTTATGTTTATCATAGGACCATCTCTTGCTTGTTATGGATTGCCTAAGCTAAGGAGAAGTGAGGAGAGCACTGTGCAATGCAGTACAGCCATACTGTACGATGAGACCTAAGGGGAATCACTGGTAGAACAATCATGTTGGCCATACTTAGATAACTTTGTAGCAATTTTAACCACTTTCACCAATTGCAACCTACCACCAACTTTGTCTATCAAAAACTAGAAACATTTAAGTATTGTAGAAATGCAGTATTGTAGTATTGTATTTTAAGGATGAACAAATCTGTCTGGGTTTCAAATTGTTGGAGGTACATCGAATCCTGCTGGAAATCCACGGTACCCAAACTTAGCTGTGAATTTAGCTGTGAGACAATACCATATAACAGGGGGAGAGCATGATGGAAAGCCAATCCTTTAAATTACATGCTTGGGAGATGCCTCACAGGAGGCCGAGCTCCTACACTGCCCCCCTCAGCCTCCTGTGACAGGTGTCAGAATGTCGAGCGGGCGGTGCGGGAGGAGAGAGCTGTCAGCTGTCACAGCAGACCGAGCTCTTTTCCCCCACTGCCCTGCTCAGCCTCCTGTGAAAGCGAGCCAGGATGGAGAATGGGTTACAAACACTCAGCAATCAGCTATACATTATTCTGTATTTGAGTTCATGATCAGCTTTGCATTCCACTCAAAAAACGGTAGGTGGACATATGACTTGACAAGTCTCTCCCTGAAATAACCATCCATTTGACATCGGAAGAGTTTGGACGCACGCACACTGCAAAGCCTTACTGAGAAACAATGTGACTTTGCTCTTATCCTGTCAATTGAAGGACATACATAGTATGAGGGAGGATGAGCGGCACCATGAATTATTATATTATTATACAGGATTTATATAGCACTAACAGTTTGCTCAACGCTTTACAAAATAGTGGAGACAATGAAAAGCGTGCAGTTTCAAGCCCCGGTTGAAAAAAACCCAAAAAAACAGCACCACACTTGATGCAATACACTGCATAAGGTATATTTGGCTGGTTAGTTTAATTACTTTTTGAAAATGTTTAAGGTGGTTTTGGCTGCAACATCTGATTTTTTTTATCACGCCATATTAGGCCTTAATTGACCAGTGAAAGTAGAAGCCACACTGATATAAAAGCTATAGGAAAGTTTACTGAACTTCATACAAATTTGCCAGTAGCAAAACCTTTTCATAGTATAGTTTGTGAGCTCCTTTTTTCACAGTACCACGCTGCATTCTCTTAAAAGTTCATGAAAATGTAAAAGAAAGTGCACAAACCCCACATTCCCCAAACCCCCTCCCAAGCCTGTATCCCCAGTTATTCCCAAAATATTCAAAATACATATTTTAGGTATGTGCCTAGTGTCAGCACAGATTGTGAGCACTTTAAAAGGCAGGAAACAGAAAGAGACAAGGCAGGTTTTATCTTGCAGTACATTTAGAGTGTATTATCTGAGCTACAATAGCCACAATTATTGTTCAGTGGCTGCACAGTATGAATGCAGTTTGGTTAAGTTGCAATATAAGAGGGAGAGACATGGCAGGTTTACTCTTGAAATAAACATTTAAGAGACAATAGACGATAGACACAAATATTGTACACTGACTGGACAGTATATAAGCATCTTGGTTAGCCCACAAAGTAAGAAGGAGAGGTGAGGCAGGTTTTATCTCGAAATAAACATTAGAGTTTATTATCTGAGAGACACTAGACATAAATATTTTTGAGTGCTGGCTCAATACAAAAGGCTGTGAACTCTGAGACACAAGGCAGGATTTACCCTACACCATACATTAGAAATTTGGCAGCTGATGTCCAGCTGTGGAAACATTGTTTGGCACCTTTAGAGTGTCTGTGCACTGGGACATGCCGCAAACCTTGGCACACAAAGCAGGATGTACCCTGTAGCTGGGGTCCAGCTGGGGAAACCTTGTGTGGCACCTTTACAGTGCTTCCCTATTTCAAATATTTTTGCAGGGTTAGTTTTGCATTGGACCTCAGTTTGTGGCCTATTATAGTGTTCCAGTGCTGTAAAGGTTGAACACAATGTTGCCAGAAATACTTTGTTTGGGGAGGGGATTGACTGGATGACAATGAAACGTTTAGTCTGTAGCATCAGCAGCAGGGTTTATGTCATCATTGGTAATCCAAGACTGGTTAATTTTGATGAGAAAGAAAAAGAAGAGGAAGGGTTAGCATGACTTCTCTGAAATAGAAAAGGCAGATATGTCTGGCCTTTAAATGGTGCAACCCAACCACGACCGCTTATCCACTCCAACCTCTGCCTCTTACTTTAGGCCTAAATTTAAAGGGCGTTGCCTAAATGTAATGGCAGTTATGGTAAGAGGGGGATAAATATGCGGTGCTTTGGGGCACACTACTTTACCGCACAACTATGCAGTGGCATGCTGCAAACAAAGGGCAGCTTTGTCTGTGTCAGTAACAAGTCTACATGGCACACCCTAAAACAAAAAATAAAATATACCTCCCCACAAAAAAATACTAAACCCTGACCCATTTTGTTAATATTTTTATTTTTAACCTAGCAGAAAATAAAGAAACTGATAGTTAAGAGAAAATATAAGAAAACAGCAATCCCAATCAAGACAATAAAAAAAGACTGCAAGGGGGAGCCCAGCAGCTAAACAGCAACTACAGTAGTTGCAGACAGACACAAAAAGGTAGTCCTAAAAATGACCGTTGGGTCTCTGAACTGTGTACACATTAATAATATGCAGCCCACCACACTGCAATCCACAGTGCTATTTAGCATAATATACAGTAGCACTTTTATAATGAGGGGCCTAGTAAATAACAAAGCTTGCATTACTGGCCTATTATAAACCAACTTAACGTTATAAGCCGACTTAAGTGTAAAGGCCAAGAAATGCATTATGGTTACAAAGTATTCCTGCAATATTTTGCATAGACCATGAACCTCAAACACACAGGATTTGCCTTGGACAAACAGTAGCAATGAACTTCACCCTCATACCTACTGTGTTTGTAATATCTTAAACATGTTTTTTCATGTTTTGTTAACACAAAAAACATCATTAGTACAAAAAGGATACCTATAACGTATATGTATAATGCTAAATTTGGTAATTATATAGTGCCAAAATTATTTTTGTTTGTTTTAGATACAAAGAGGAAACTAACATTTTAGTCAGGATTTTATTGCAGTCTTTGTCCATTCTGAAGAGATATCCCATTTCCCACATAGGAACTGGAGGGGTATTTTTCCAGTGCTAACACCAACAATAATAAAAACATAGCTTCCATCCCTTCTCCACGCTATCCAAAACAAAAATTACAATAACTGTTGAATAACAGTCAGAAATAGAGTCAGAAATAGAGTAAAACACGTTTTCAATTATAACAAACCATGCCTATCTGTAAAATCACTACATTGTCACACAAAAGAAAACAATTGCTGACAAATAAAAAGTCTTATACTTCATTCCTCAGGTGGGTTGAATTCCCCCCGCCACATGCTATGATTCCTACTGCCAGCTCAACATATGAGCCTGTAGTAACATGAGCCAGCACGAGGAACCACAGCATGCAGCAGGGGAATAGACATTCCACACACCCAGAATTTTATGGTATGGTAGCAGCGTTCTAACATACAGGTCACCCGAAAGGTAAGTACAGAACCTCTTCTTTTACAGCTTATTCTTTTTTCTGTTTGACCCTGTAGTGACAGGGTTATTTTAGAGGGAGGTAACAAGTTGGAGAACAACCTTGCAAACCCTAGTCAAAAAATTGCATTGGAGTGTTCTGGTTTCTGGAACTTATGGGTCACTCTGGAATTATACTGAACATGCTTTCAGGCACCAAATGTTGCTTTCTCTAGAGCTGGGTGGGCAGTTCACTGTTTGAAGGTACAACTGATACACTTTAAGGTGTTACAGAGTAGTGTTTGAAGCTTGCAGCTATTCTACATCCTCTTAATTACTTTTCCGGCACTCAACATAAGGAAATTTTATAGACATGCAATTAATAATTAGTAGTTTCCAAAGATTACTGCTTGAAGAGATTTTATCACTAACAAACTTTTGTTGAATTCCACGGAAACTCATTAATTATATTTTAGAACTATATTATTAATTCTAGGTTCAAAGCATTCAGAATCTGGGCAGTCATATCCCAAAGTTAATCTTTACACAATGCATATCCTAGTCTATACACAATTTAAAAGATGCAGCGCCAAGCCACACACAAAAAAATAGGTGTGCAGCAGATTTTTAATTGCTAGTGTGCTATTCTTCATCTTACATATAAAAATACAAATTGGTGTCTTAATTATAAGTGCCTCATTAATAGCTAATGTGCTTACTGTTGCAGGTTTCATTGTTAAATTCTGAGCATGGTACACTAAAAAAAGAAACAAAATACCACTTCAGTGTGCAAGATATTATTCTTTTGGGGCCTATTTAAAATAAAAATCTGTACAACAAAAGGTTTTTTATTCAATATTGTGGGTAGCTTCCTGGCTATGTTACACCTGTTTATAAAGTGCTTAAACTGTATGCAATGTAAGCTAATTTTAAAACAGCAGTAAAAGAAGGAACTGGAAGTGTTTAATTTCGATTCGGAACGAAACGAATCGCACATGTCTACTATCTATCGATCTATCTACTCCAGCATAAAGTGTGCCCAATATGAACAAGGAAGTGTGCATCATTGTGGTGTTTGTGAATGCCAAAAGGCAGGTAGTTGCAGTGCTGGCAAGTTCCGAAAAACACGTTACACTCTTTTGTAGAAGTGCATGTCTTTGCAGCATTGGCGAGTGAAAAAGGGGGCATCATTATGGCGTTGGGAAGTGCAGTGTCGGCAGGTGTGAATGCACGTGTTGGTGAGTGCAAGTGTGCATGTCATTGTGGTGTTGGAGACTGCAAAGTGCATGTTATTGCAGTGTTGGCAAGTGCAGAAAGTGCTTTTGGCGCATGCAAAAGTCCTTGTAGGTGTGTTGGCGAGTGCAGAAGTGAGCAGAGGTGTGATGTTGATAAGTGCAGAAATACATGGAGGTTCAGTGTTGGCGAACGCAAAAATGGACACCAGTTAGTGCAGAAGTGTGCACTGGTGCAGTACTAGCCAATGCGTTGGTGCAGTAACAGTGCAGAAGTACGTGTCGTTGGATGAATGCAGAGGTGTATATCAGCAGGTCCCAAAATGCATATAGTTGCATTGTTAGAATGCAGAGAGCACATTATTGTTGCAGTAGATGCAAGTGCAGAAGTGCACACTGTTGTTGTATTGACGATTGGAAAAGATTGTGTCATTGCAGTATCGGAAAGTGCGTCAGCAAAAAAAGCAGATATTTACAAATGAAAATGTGTTGCAGATAAGTGACATAAAAAAGTGACATGCTGGTTATTTTTCGTTTTCACTTGACAGCCCACAGTAACAAAGTGTGGGGTCCCCCTGGCAAAGCACCTTGTCCCCATGTTGACAGAGGACAAGGGCCTCTTCACCACAACCTTGGCACGGTGGTTGTGGGGGTCTGCGGGCACGGGGGCTTATAAGAATATAAAGTCACCCCCCCCTTTGTGAATGAGTAAGGGGTAGATGTTACCCATACCCATTTGCCAATACAGTAAAATTGTAAATAAACACACATCACTGTAAATAAAGTCCATTATTTGACAAAAAAATCAAAACACAGTGTTTTGTTTAAAAAAATGTCCATCGATGTAATTATGTCATCCAGCGATGTGGATCCAAGTCAATCACGATGGATGACAGCTGCCAACTCACCGAAAGAAAAATACTTGACAACTGCTGACATGAGCGATCCCGACGAACTCTCGCCAAAGGGACGGAACAAGTTCCTTTTCTGCTCTGCCAGGCTGCTGCTCAAACAAAAGGTCTAGTAAGAGATTTTAAGGAAGACTCCACATATTTGTTTTTTTGGCAGTGGGGTCCCCCCTAAAATTCCTAAGACCTAAAGGATCTGATATGAATTGGGGAGGGGACTCCACACTGGTTTTTTTAAAATTTATAACGCTTAACAACAAAAGTTAATTCCAAATGACATTGAATAAAATTTTGGATACATCCAAGTTTTATTATCGGAAAATCGGATACATTGGGACTTATTTTTTTCATTCTGAGATTTCGATGCATCCAAATGTCGAATTTGCTGATATTCATCCAAATTTCAATACGGAACAAAAAAAATCACACATGTATAAAAATTACACATCGTTTTGCTACTGGTGAGTGCAAAAGGGTGCAATGGTATGGTATCAGTGAGTGCAGAAGTGCCTGCAGGTGCGGTATTGGCAAATGCAAATGCGTGCGAAGCTGTGGTGTTGCCTAGTGTAGATATGCCATGGATGAGCGTTGTTAGTGAATGCAGAAGTACACATCATTTTGGTATTGACAAGTGCATAAGTGTCCATCACAGTGGTGTAAATGAGTGCAAAGGTGCATCATTACAGTGTTTGTGCAAAAGTGTGTGTCATTGAAATGTTGGTGCATGTTATTGTGGTGTTGGCACATGCACCATTGCACATTATTGCAATGTTGGCAAGTGCAGAAAAGCTCATCATTGCAGTATTGGTGAGTACAGAAGTATGTATAGGTGTGATGTCAGCTAGTACAGAGATACACTGTTGTCTATTGCAGAAGTGCATGGAGGTACAGTGTTGTAAATAAAGAAGTGCTTGGATGTGCATTGTCGGTAAGTGCAAAAGGGGTCTTGTGAAACTGTGCGGTGGGAAAGAGCGGTTTCCTGCCAAAAGTGTGAATTAAACCAAATAATGTCATGCACATAAGCATTTAGCAAAGCCTCTAGAATCTAGATCAGGGTTTCTTATCCGGGGTTCCACAAGAGCTCCCCAGGGGTTGCGACGTGATTCACCACTGCAGCAGATTTATAATTCCCGCCATGGGATTGCAGGCGGTACAAAATATAATAAATTAACATACATTAAAAAATACACAAGTTATGAATATATAAATTAATAAATGCACAAGAGACAATATCTGGATTCAAATTGGCCGCGGCACTTTTTATTGGTTTAAAATAAATCAACTTTACTTAAAATATCAAACCATCAATCTCAAACTATTAATCAACCAATAATTTCCTAGCCACTACGACTCAAGCAATACCATCATGAAGGACTGTACATAAATTAAGTCCTCCCACCAGCCGGGATTGCTAATCAGCAATACCGGCACCACCACCACCACCCGCGGCCTTTTCAATGCAAGATTGTAAATCTAAATTGAATATGTTTAGGGCAATATCCGATAGGTGAACACCATCCTGACGGTATAAGCCATTTAAACCACCTTCCAATTAAGTGTGAATTAAACCAAATAATGTCATGCACATAAGCATTTAGCAAAGCCTCTAGAATCTAGATCAGGGTTTCTTATCCGGGGTTCCACAAGAGCTCCCCAGGGGTTGCGACGTGATTCACCACTGCAGCAGATTTATAATTCCCGCCATGGGATTGCAGGCGGTACAAAATATAATAAATTAACATACATTAAAAAATACACAAGTTATGAATATATAAATTAATAAATGCACAAGAGACAATATCTGGATTCAAATTGGCCGCGGCACTTTTTATTGGTTTAAAATAAATCAACTTTACTTAAAATATCAAACCATCAATCTCAAACTATTAATCAACCAATAATTTCCTAGCCACTACGACTCAAGCAATACCATCATGAAGGACTGTACATAAATTAAGTCCTCCCACCAGCCGGGATTGCTAATCAGCAATACCGGCACCACCACCACCACCCGCGGCCTTTTCAATGCAAGATTGTAAATCTAAATTGAATATGTTTAGGGCAATATCCGATAGGTGAACACCATCCTGACGGTATAAGCCATTTAAACCACCTTCCAATTCATAATGCCTGAACGAAAACCCCCGTATGAGTGGCATAAATTTTTCCAAAGCCTTATTAATAGGCTTTCGAATTTTTTCAAACGGCCTAGAGAGGGGAGAACTGAACCATTCTAAACGGGACACAATGTCAGAAAAAATCAAAATACAATTTGGAAACACATTCTGAATATAGTGTAGATCATATTTCATTCTAAAAAGCAAATCTAGAGTTCTAAGTTTCCCAATGCCATTTCCAGGGAAAACTCACCGCTCCGATGGAGCTGAAACTGCAGTGCTGACTAAAGGGATCGCTTGAGGCATCTGAGGAATAACCTGAGGTGAAACTGTGGGGACAAACAGTGCTGGAGCAGCCGCTGCTGCTGTTGTTGCTTGGAGATCCAAGGACGCTGCCCCTGCTGTTGAGGAAGACGCACCGGCTCGCATGCCCATGGACTTATGAGGGGCGCCAGCTGCTCGTCTTCCCGGGGATGCTCTGGGAGTCGGGTTGCGGCCACGGGCCCGCCCATCTGCTTTCCTTGCTGGTGACAGAGAGAAAGCCCTTCTGCTTCTGCGCACGCGCTTTTCGGCCACACACCCCGCTCTGACGTCATTTGGCTCTGCCTCCCGTCTTCCGCCGACGTCTTCAGGCTGCTGCTCAGCCATACGCTGCCACTCTCCTTCAGGCTGCATCGATGCCTCAGGATGCTCTGGCGGGTGGCTGCGGCGATGAGACGCGCTCCTCAGCTCCTCTTCTTCCATGCGGGCGAGCTCCGGATCTTCTTCCCGGCTCTGCATATCTTCGGCGGCTGCCAGACAGCGGCGCAGCCAGTCTTCTCCTCCGGCGGCTTCAGCCCTCTCCAGGATCTGACGGACCAGGGTCTTCAGGTATTATAGCAGAGCTCGCTGCGCTGTGAGTCCAGCCGAGTGACCTCTGCCCCTCAGGTGCTACCTTTTATAGGGAGAGGTGAGCCCACAGAATCTTCTAGAAGCTGGACAATTTTCCCGCCTAAACAGGTAAGGGTTTTCTTACAGGGGCAATGCTTTTAAAGGGGGCAATGTAATTAAAATGCCCTGAGGAGAAATAGATTAAACTGAAAGAGGGGAAGGGGACCGCCGCAAACCCATGTTAGTGGCCACAAATAAATTGTCGGCCCCTTGTCCAATGTATCCACAGTATGGGTAATTAGAAGACTAACCCAGGTTTGTGGTACTTGCACTAAAAGGAGAAGTATTGGGAGAGTGAACTGTGCTCTCCCCGATCCTTAGTGGCGGTGTGTGACACTGCAGCTGTCAAACGCCGGCTCTATAGATAGAGAGCTGAGTGATCATAAACAGTTCCTCCCTCAGCTCACAGCTTCTCCCTGAAGAGAGTTGTGACTGCCAGTACGCAGGGATTCCCCCCTCCCCTCTCTGTTCCTCTACTGCTCATTGGAGGGACAGACATGGCGAGAGGCAGAGCCAGCTGTCAATCAGGCAGTGGGGTGGATCCTGACAGTATTGCCAGGACCTTACCTGGCTGCCCGTGGTTCTGCTCTATCAGCAAATAGCGGGCTGTAGCCTGCTAGATGCTGACTTAGGGTCACAGGAGAACATTAGTAAATGTCCTCCTTTGACCCAAAAGAGGACTGAGGCCTTGTTCACACCAATGCCCATGTTTTTTTTAAGTTTAACATGGGCTTTCAGGCACTTGCATGCGTTTTTGATGCGTTTTTGATGCGTTCCAGAGCAGTTAAAATAGGGCTTGCCACAGTTTTTTCACCTGCTCTGGATCTGCATGCTGCGATGTGAACTGGAGCTCAAAATACCATAGGAATACATTGGACGCAGTTTTGATCCGGTCTGCTCTGCTCTGCTCTGGATCTGCTCCGCGCTTGGTGTGAACAAGCCCTCAAGCAACAAAAAAAAGGTTTGGCTTTAGCTCTCTTTTAAGCTCTGTTGTTACTTTTAAAATGTTGAAGGCTAGGTTAAATTGAATCTGTCAATTATGCTGCAGTAAATAAATCGTTTGAAAAACTGAAACTAATGATCCAGATTTTGGCATGTAAGTGTACTTTTTATGGTTTTATTAAAGCAAGCATAGCTACACAATAATGCACATTCTGTATACCGTGTTCATACAGATTCCAACCTCAGACTAGTTTTAGTGGCTCAAACTATATATTGTAAACAAAATAGTTGCTCAGATTTTTAATAAAGCTTAGTTGCATTCTATTTTTTTCGGATTCATGGACATTTATACGTTTATTATTTTAACTTACTTACTGGTTAAATACACATACCAATATAAAAACAATTAAGGGTTGACCATAAGGGTTAAGGGTTAACTGTCTCATGTGCCTAAGAACAGCAGTCATAAGCTAAAGCCAAAACATTTAAATTTCCACCTTTCACAAATGTTTACTGTTTCTTCTACATACAGTTCTTGACATACCCAAAAAGCTTTTTAATTCCACAGCAAAAATATACTTTCAGAACAACTGTTAATTTTATGGGCCAAATTATAGCAACAGCAAGGTCTGAATTAATGAGGCAAAAGTCTATTCATTGACGGCTCTCAGGTCAGGTAAAGCTGCGTTGATTCTTTACACAGGGGACTGAACACAGAATGCAGTCAGTAAAATGTATGCAAATGGCTTTATCAAGTAATTTGTAATGCATCTTCTACCTAATATATCTGCCCAGAAAACTGGTATTTATATTTACAGCCTGTGTTTTAATGACTTAGATAGAAAGACAGATATTGCTTAGATAGAAAGACAGATATTGCAATTTATAATGTGACTATGAAATAGTGTATTTAAACCTCTAAATAAAGATACCATTTAAAGTAGGGGTTAGGTGGAGAATTTTAAAAAATATTGTTCCAATTGAAAATATTGGTGAATTTCAGATGTGGTTGCCTACAATAAAAGTGTTAAATTGAAAACCTGGTGAATGGTGTATCCACTAAGCAGACATTTGTCATGCATTGGGGTTTTTTTTTTTAGCAGTTTGCATATCAAACTGTGTTTAAAGTGTTTCCCCTTAGATTTGGTAGCTGTATTATCTGTGCTTTTGCAGATTATTTTTCTTTATTTTCACCTGCTGATTCCGCCAGTAACACACTTCCTGCGCTAGGCTGTAACATCAGGACAGGAAGTATGGTAGGAATACAGAACACATGTTTCTCTTCATATCTCCATAAAAAAGGAGGAAGTGTTCTGTGGTTCTCAAAGAACTGGGAAGGGCTGATAAAACTACACTGCAGAATGCACAGGAACCAACATTTGTGGCGAACCCAACAGGTTTTGTTTTTTGTTTTTTTTTGCACTTATGAAAGAGATAAAACAAAATAACAAAATGATTCCATTAATATATTTAACAGGCCAAAAAAAGAGTAAATCAGAGAAGTTCAATATCAGGGTTTATACACTGTAACACAGTAGGCACAAAATATGGGAACATGCATCCTTACACTAACGCTATTATTGTTGCAAGAGTTCACAGTTATTCTTCCATGCTTATGCCTTCGTTCTCTAGCACAATGTTGTGGTGTAATCAGCAAGCTTGGATGGATAACTCTGCATTCGTCAAGCATAGAATATACAATGTTTGTTTTAAAGTATTCTAAATGTGTATCCAAATAGATGCTTACACAACTTAAACTGAAGCTGAAAATAAACATTTTTTTATCAAGACCAACTTTTGTGTAAGGCCTTAGCAGGTTCCATGAAAATCCAAATGCCTCATTGACTACAAGTATTTGTGGCAAACAAGGTGCGGTTCCTGGCAGATGTTTGCCAGTAGGCAAGTTCAAACAGTTATTATAAAGTACCCTTCCCTTGACTGACTCACCGAATACTCTGGAGTCTGCTGCACTCCCATAGGCCCTATGTCAACACTGATGAATGTGTAATTGTTCCTGCATATCACTATTAGGAAAAGGGAGAAGTATTTATTGTAATTGTAGAATTTTTTTCCAGATCCTGGCAGCATTAGGATGCGTACATTTGTCGTCAAAGGCTCCTACGCAATTAGGAAATTTGGTCTTCATCCATTATCTCTCTGAAATTTCTTTCCACATGTATGTATCTGGAACTGGCACTGCGGATGCATGGAGCTTTCCACATATAGCCCCGCAAGTGTGATGCACTATCAAAGGAATCTTAGAAATTCCAAGTAATATATAGTCGTTTACTGAAATGTATGTCTGTCCAGTTGCAAGGAGCCTAGGAAAGAAAATAAATATTATGTTAGAATGGTTTCTAAAAATCATAAACACAATGGGCCGATTAACTAAGAGTAAGCTGAAATTAACTTTTCCATTTGCCTTAAGAAACCAATCAGTTCCTCCTAGTTTCAATTCTCTAAGCTGCATGGATAAAAAGAAAGCTAGGTGCTGATTGGTTACTACGTTGGTTAAGCGTTAATACTAACACTTTTAGTAAATTCATCCCAATGTCTCAAGAGAGCCAATTTAATGGAAGATCAACAAAAATGCAGGTACATTTTTTAACTTACCTCTGAGCGACTAGAAGCAGCTCCTCTAGAGGCACGCACCTTGGCATTTTTGTAGTCATCCACTGCAGTGAAGGATGTAGCTTCTCTTATAGACAGTCAAAAGTTGCTACTTTCATTTTTGTGAAGTTATAAGACTTCATGGGATACCTTTTCAAACCTGCATAGTGCAGTGATATGTAGTGCAGCACCATGACCTCTTCAGCAGCATTGGATGTGTCCGATACTTGTGACGTCTCCTCCCCTGTATTTTATTCCTCCTCATTTTCTCAAAACTTCTCAGATAGTCATACATTACAAAGCATGATATGCCAGTAAAAATGTTGCCAAACCCATGGCCCAACAGCAAACTGCAGTAAGGACAACAACAAAAATTCCACTCACTAATATTTCAGTGAGGCACAATTCATGTTGGGGGAAAGACAGGAATCATGGAAATGTTTCTTTATTTTTCTTTGTTAACTAACAACTTTATCTAAAAAATGGACATGGTAATGGACATTGTTGCACAATGAAAAGGCTTCATAAATTATTTGTTTTGCAGTAAAAGAGTATAATTTAAGGCCTTAACTTGCAGATGGAATTGTTAAAAGTAAGTGAAACACATCCACTAAACTTCCCATTCCTTTACATAAGCTACTCCATCGTAATACATACTTTTTCCTGCGAATACTTACATCTCTACTACCCTCAGTTCGTCCCTGAGTATTACCTAAATCTATTAAATCCATGCACATGCCCTGAGGAAGATTTTGTTCTTTATTGTTCTCGAGATTTCAGTTATGTTTGACTCATTATGTTAACCGTACACATGGACTGATATTTACCCATTGTTATTTTCCTATAACCTAGAGACTGAAAGCCGTAAAGTATATATAGCCCTGATGTTAGAGGGAACAATGTTTAGTTGCTTGTCTCCTGGTGACATTTTCCTCCATGTATGTATGTATTTTTCTACTTCAAATAATAAAAATTTTACATGCTTAAAAAAAAAAAAGTAAGTGAAATATTAATGCTGACAGTTTGGGGGTGATTTTCTAACCTAAACACACGCATGCACTAGGTGCGTGTGATTTTTACACAGCAAAACGTATTTATCAACAAAAAAGTCTCTAAAAGCATATTTCCACTAATGCCATATATGGAAAAATCATCCACATGATGCATATATAATGCTGCTTCACAGTTTAGACAACAATGGTTAGCTCATGCATTTACATTCCTGCATTCATCAACGCAAGCAACACAACATAGAGCTAATTTACACAACATCACCTTGCAATTCATGCTTGGCTTTGCACAACATATCTGCTGGGTGTGTACACACTACAAAGGTGTCTAGATTCCACCAATAGATCATGCTGGGAGGTAACACACTACAGAGGTGTATACTTGTTCGTGGCGTGTTTATAAGGTTAGTAAATCAACCCCTTTCTCTCATTGACTAATTAAAAGAGATTAGCATACCTTTTGGTAGAAACAAGGTGCACATGGAAATCAGATTCAGTTGAATAAATGAAAACATGTTATTATATATGCCTACGTGTATAACAAAACAAAAAAACAAGAGAAAAATATATTTTATGTGTTTTTTAGAAGCAAGAATCCCCTTTAGGTGAACTATATACATTGTAATTTGAGCAAACTTTTGTAGGTTCATACCTTTCTGGTCTGAAGAAATTACAGTTTGTTTCCCAATGTACTTTCTCAAACTGATTTTTCAATAAGAGGGTCAAAATTTCTTATCACTACCCGGTGCATTTTGAGAAAACACGTACTATCTGCATAAGAGGATGAGAGGGTATTGCACAAAAAAGGGAACTCCTTGAGGAAGGTGGGGGAATGCTTGATGTTTGACTTCTGAGCAGCTCAGTGCACAGATCTGGCATGGATGAGGTAACTCCCACGCGCATGCACATGAGTTAAATCAAGCCAGATGGGCAATCAAGAGGCCAAAGATGCTGAACCCGGGAAAAAGTCTGGGAGAAGATGGCACTGATAGTAAAGGAGGGGAGAACAGGCAGCACAGGGAATAATTTTACAAGAGGAGTTGCCCATAATGTGCTAATATGCTGGGCATTTTAGTACATAAAGGCAACACCACCACAACTTTTTTCTTTTTAGAAACACTTAACTTCCACTTTAAGCACCTGAGGCCATGAGAAGTGTAAACATAAACATTAGGGCATAACATGCTAAAGAATGCTAAGGAAAACTGTTAAACAATGTGAGGAATAAAATAGAAGCAGGATAAATGGAGTTCATCAGAAAACTAAAGACATGTTTTGAGATGTTTAGCAGTAAAGAGACTTTGTTTATTTTAGCCAAGGTGACATGCTTTCTTAAAGGAGCAACCTTCCACCCCACATACACCTATTGATAATTACCTTCCACTCACTTCCCCGACAGCTCCCTTCGTTAATTGGATCCAGAAGTCAAAACCCTGTGTATCTCTGTGCTGGATGGTAACAGAGCTTGCACAAATTAATGACTTCCCTCACATGATATGATGATGATTGGCTGCTCAGGCCTAAGCACTGCATCCTGCGGTGAAGAGAAGGGGGGGCCCCTATATGCAGAAGGACCATATGGAATAGCAGGGAAGTGAGGGAGTGCAGCAAAGGTGAATTAATGGAGGCTTGTTCCTTCCAGAGAACTGGTCAGTTTGCCCTGAATGGGAAAAGTAACCTATTCTTTTTAAAACAAAATGTGAATTGATATCAATGTCCTTTAACAATTTTCTAAACAAAATATATCAGTTAAAGTGAATTTGTAGCCAAAGCATTGTATGTTGTCAGAGTAAGGAAGGGTTAGAACCCTTTTGTTGCTGTCTTCAACACTTTTAACTATAAGTAGAAATTTAAACATTAAGATAACAACCAAAACGTTTAGTGGGGGAAAACAGATTTCCTAGGTACAAAAGTAGTCAAAGAATTGTTTCATTTGCATCATTGCGTCATTTGTTAATTAACGTAGGGCTAGGTTTAATTAACAGGAAGAGCACCTTCTATTTTAAAATTAGAATACTATGATAACAAGTGTTCAAGATACAAAGGATTCATGTTTAGGCAATGAACATTTCATGCAAGATTTAACTTTGATCTTGCAATAATTCTAAGCATAAATAAAACAAACCAATAAAACTACCGTGCTGTTTTACAGTAAAAGTGCTATTTTTACCTAAACGTGTTAAGTAAAATGCATCAACATTATTATTTTATTCTTAGATTTTTATTATTTATTTCAGAAGCAAATGTGAAAAACAGCAGAGCAGCATTGGTTCCCGAAAGCACCTAGGTTTTAATTATAGGCTTAATTTTTATTACTGTTAAATTGAATTGCATTAGATAAGAATTTATTGCTAGATGTTTGCTAACATAAAACTTTACACAAGTGGATATCCTCTGAAGGTGTTCATTGCCCTATTAAATAGAAATAGGTACAATCAACTAAGGAGAGATTTAGAGTGAGTAAGATATTACACATTCATATTCTCCCAGATGCTTTAGTGTCCTTGTGATGCTCTAGCTGATTCATGCCAGCTCTAAGACTGAGAGCTAACCGTTCAAGTGGCTGCTGATCAGTCAGATCTTGGTCTCTGCTCCCAGCAGGGATTGCCCCTTCCCCTCTTTGCACATGCTGGAGTTGTCCATTAGGCAGTCCGGATGCCTCCCACCAATGTGGTAGTAAAAAAAAAGGATGTTTTTCGTCTCTTTTAAATAATCCATGTCTGTAGTTTCCTAACTGTATGTGATGGATCATGTGTAGGGTTCCTGAGAGGTTATGTGACTATAATATTTTTCTAACATAGGATTTAAAGAATCAGTCCATCCAACACTGATATTTCAGTTTCACGTAGATGCCAGAAAAATAGACAATCTGCCATTTTTTTTATCTCCCTGGCCACCCTCCCAAATAGTTTTTTTATTTCTATTTATATTTCTATTATGGAGAATGCAATAGATAAAGATGGAATGTGCAAAGTTGGGGGAGATTACCCAAACTTTTGGGTAGACAGGAACAGTAGTTGGTAGTTATGGGAGAGAGATCTTGGTTTTGGTGTATCCAAGTCATATAAGCTAGTCCTGGACTTCTAAAGCTAGGGCACTTTACTCTAGACTGTTAATAAGATAATAGTCTTCAGATCAATGGCTAGAGCATAACTGCCAGAGGTGCAAAAAGTGTAAATGAACTTTATCCTAACAGGTCACGGTTGCCAAGTCATAATTATTACTCACCTTTATTCATCAGCTATGTTCTCACTTTTCTGTATGAAAAGTCAAACTGAATTGCTCTCTCTTCTCACTCCTGTTTGTGTATGGCAACACGTCTGTGGGCATCAATTCGTTTTTGCATTTAATAAGGTGGACTAAGTCAGTGATATGAGGTCAAGACAGATTTGTGCAGTAAAGGTAGTTGATTTGAGGTAGTTTGGTTTATCACCACATAATGCAATTTCAGTCACTGTTTGCAGAGGTACAGTGAATGTGTTCAATGCCTGTAAATAATCATTTATATTTATACCTACAAAGTGATAACAACTTTGTGCAGACACATGACATGGTAACTATAGAACTAAATATTATAACTATAGAAACAGTCAGTGTAACAGATTTACTATATGATGTGTACATTACAGTGTATGTTTAATGTGTTGTTGTTGTTGTTGTTGTCGTTGTTCTGGTACAGAAGTGAGGATGTAAGGGAAAGAGAAGAATATTTTATATGGTTAAAGGAATTTAGAAACAGAATAGGTAGATTAGCTGTGAATAGCACATTTTCACAATGGCTAAAGTTAGCAGTGGCACATCACAAGGAAAGGTAAGGACCCAGTTTTTTTGACCTGGTGGATGAAAAAAAAAACAATAATGTAGCCACTTTTGCTGGTAAGGCAACATTGTGTAGAATTGTTTACTCTCAGCAGGATCCTAGCAAAAATGGCAACATGTGCAGCTAAAAGGCAAGTTTAATTTTACAGGGTTATTCACAAAAGGGTGAAGGGTTTGGAGAAGACAGGAGAAGTGAACAATCTAGGACAGCATAACTGAACTTGAAAGTGAGCTGAATTGGAGAATTTTTCCAGTTCAGCTATTTTGGCCTAGATTGTTCTCTTCTCCTGCCTTCTCCAAACGCTTCACCCTTTAGTGTATAACCCTGTTAATGTTGAAGATGGTAAGATTATGCACTTATGCCAGGGGAATATAATTGTTTCCTATACATATAATGGAATAACGTGGGAATACTGGTGAACTATAAGCTTACCAGCTTCACTCAAAACCATACGAAAGCTGCGTAGGCACATGGGATGTACAGTGTATAAAGAAAGAAAACCCTAATGCTAATATAGTATAGTATAAATACAGAAATTTGTAATTTTGTCACATATAAAATATGATGCCCAATTTGTGGTACTGCATTTTAAAAATGGTCATCCAAGTTTTAGTGAAGGATCATTCTGCTACGAGTTTTCATGTTCTCCCTGTGCTTGCATAGGGTGGCCCTGTGTGCATGTGATAGGGACCTTAGATTGTAAGCTCCTTGAGAGCAGGGACTAATGTGAATGTGCAGTATGTAAAGCACCGTGTAAAATTGTTGGCACTATATACTGTAAATTAGGGCTGCAACAACTAATCGATTAAATCGATGATAATCGATTAAATCGATGATAATCGATTAAGAGAGTAGTTGGTGACTATTCTCATTATCGGTTAGTTGAGAGAGAGATTTTTTTAATGCAACCAATTGATTAGTTGAAAAAATAATCGAGCAACTAAACGATTATGAAAATAATCGTTAGCTGCAGCCCTACTGTAAATACCTGTTATAAATAATAATAAATAAGGTTCAAGTGCAGCCTAAAATAATAAAAACCTTCCAGTAAAATATTACATAAATTGTTCTTTCTGGAATAAATACTTCTTAAAGGCAATTTAATAAGCATAATTAAATATATTTAAGTCCCATATAAAGATTTGGCAAATTAACTTTTATCCCAAAGACAATATAAAGGAAGCAGGGACATCAGTTGTAAATGAAAGAAATTTAATTCAGGAAGAGACTCTTTACAATAATACTGTTTACGCTGTGGAAAGCTTGAGGAAAGTATTGCAAAAACAGTAATGGAATAAGAGTTGTCATCAAGGCAAACCAAGAATGTGAATCTCCCTAGCAGGGACACAGAGGGTGATAAAAACCCCACAGAGATTTTGACCCCTCACCACCAAATGGCTTCAGATACACTTTAAATAAAAATAGAGCAATGTTTTGACCAAGGGAACTGATCCATCCTCCTTTTGTGTGGACACTATTATGGCAACCCAGTGTTCTGGATGTTTAATCTCTTCATCAGCAATGCTTCAAAATGTATTTTATTCTAGATGTATGTATGAATTAATTTATGTTTACTTGTATGTTATGCAGCACAAACAGGAAACTGGGAACTGACTGGTCATAGACTGGCCAAAAAAAAACGGAGCCTAACCACAGTGTCAATATACAGCATTCTTGCTTGTTAGAACTGGAAAACCTTAAACTCATTTACTAGTTACTAAACAAATCGTTTTGGTATTTGGAGAAAAAAATATGCACATTTAGAAAAACGTTCTATTTGGAAAAATGAAACCAGTTTTATTAAATTAGACTAAAAGAGGGAACGTGGGCTATGATGGAAGTGGCATTTTATCTTCATTACCTCATAAGAGCTGCAGATGAGTGTGCAGCAATATGATATTATGAATAAAATTACCATTTTGGGATTTACTGCAATATTTTTAATTGGTTTTAGCAATTTTAGTGTGGAAAACATAACCCGCAATGTAAGATTTGCTGGTAGAAATTGTTAGGATAAAATGAAATCAATGTAATCCTGATAATAACAAAAAGTATACCAAAGCGCAACAAAAAAAAGACAGCAGAGGGAATTCAATAAAGCATTTGCAACACTTTTCTGACAGTGGCTGCTTTAAAAAGCCCTACACCAAATTCATGAAGGCCTTAAGACTGTTTCAGTAAGATTAACAACACATGTGACAGATTCATGTGGATCTTATTTGTGCCACTTTTAAAATGTTTCCCTATGCCTGTGAAAAATTATATTGGTATTAAAAGAAATACTGCCAGTTCATAGCTAATGAAACTGTGAGCAATTAAGATCAACTCTCTATTGGCACTCTATTGGCATACTGAGAGAGTTCAGAGTATAAATCTTTGTGTAACCACCCCCTACCGTTCACTGGTTCCTAGGTCACTTTCAGCTACACAGCTTTACTGGTTACTAGGAGGCTGTTAGCTGTGTAGGTGACAGCCTCCTAGCAACCAGTGGCAATGTGTATTCAACAGTATCATAGCAACCAATGATGTGGGGCTGAGCCTGATAGGTGATGCTGAGGGACTAGTTTCCCATCAGAAGACAGCAGTGGACGGGTTCCACAGCCCCTAGACAGAATTCATCCAGTGCCATCCACTGTCAATTGCCAAAGAAGGCCAACCTGACTGGCCTTAGGCAATTCGTCTCCCAGCTTCTCTATCAGGCTCTGACCACTGTCAACCTAAGGAGGAGGTGGACTGGATGGGAAATTAATGTTTCAACATCAGGTTTGCCCACCCAACAGCTCAACTCCTCAGCTGCTGCACCTGTCTGTGTGATAGACACAGTGTCCAGGAAGGGAGCTCAGTAATGGTGAGCCAGTTATTCTATCAGCCTCAGAATACTAGAGCTGGTGAGTCTGTAATTTCATCAGGTTCAGCATTACTGAGTGGCATGGAGGACAGAATGTCTATAATACTCTTTATGAATTTTAGGGAGTATTTTCAAATGGCTAGTTCCATCTTGGGTACAAGAGAAAACAGATGAGCCAGATGTCCAAAACCTTTTGCCTGGCCCCAAACACAGTTCTTCCAGGGAGAGTCCAAGATGTTCTTAGGTCAGATGGGTCATACAGAAGAATTGCAGACCTGTATTTAGCTGTCTTCCTAACCAGTGTATAATTGCATAAAACACACAAAAGAATGAAAAAACTAACAGGTGGGGAAAAAAAAGTTGCGTCAGTGAATCTGTCACTCTGGGGAAACCAATGCCAAGCATATACTGTAGGAGGGAATGCATTGCAAAGAGGTTGGACAAAGTGAGGCTTAGACCACTGCATTTGACGGTGGTTATAGTATAGGTTTTTTGGAGCTTGTGTTCCATGTGGAGCTGTCCAGCCACAGTACAATATTGTCTATTGTCTCTCATATAACACACTCTAATGTTCATTTCAAGATAAAACTGCCTCCTCTTTACCTCTGACATTGCTGCCTAACCAAGCTGCTTACATGCTGTCCAGCCTCTGAACAATATTTGTGGGTATTTTCTCTCAGATAATTTACTTTAATGTTTATTGCGAAATAAATCCTTCCTTGTCTCTTTCTATTTGCTGCATATTGAAATTGTTCTGACACTGACCAATTTCTACCAAACACATACCTGAAGTCTATGTCATAAATATTTTGGAAATAATTGGAGATATGGAGATGGGAGGGGATTCAGGGAATGCGGAGTGGCTTTGAAGTGTTTTTGTGCACTTTGTTTTGACATTTTATTAAACTTTTAAGATAATTCAGTGTGCTTTTGCAGAAAAAAGACACTTACAAACTGTAGTGTTGCGCCAGTGACCATTTCTACAAAGTTGAGTGCTTTAACTCTATTTTTTAGAGCAAACCTTCCTATAACTTTTAGATCTTTTGTGGCTGCTACTTCCATTTTTGTAAATTCATCCTTTCCTACACAGCATCCACAGTTTTTTAGTCACCTGTTAACTCTTCTTCGTTATTAACATTGTGCGGGTCACGAGGAGCCACACAGCTTCGCTGCAAACTTTCCAATTGGTCCCTCACTTTTTCTGCACATGCATGGAGAAAATATAATTAATTCCCATGAAGAGTCTGTCTACTATCCATTTAAACAATATACATCCTTGGGGTTTAGGATTAGTGTTAGATCTAGCTCTGCTATTATTGTTACAAAGAGGATTAAGGTTACCACTAATGGTTTTTGGCACAAGAACAGGTTGAAACATAGTTTAGAAAAAGCTTCACCAACCTTTAGAAGCTATTTTAAATTCCATTACACCCTTCAAAACCTCCAAAAATCCCCTTAATTGCACTTTCCCAATTAATGCCAAAGCATTACACCAAATGGTTTCACTAAAATGGTCCAATATTTCAGCATATTGAAAACTCCCAATTTTGCTCACCCATATACTGTATATCAGGAGTAGGGAAACTCCAGCCCTCCAGCTGTAGTGAAACTACATATCCCTTAATGCATATGCCTCCGGAAGTCATGCCTATGTCTGTCAAAGTCTTTCATTACCTCATGGGATTTGTAGTCACACCACAGCTGGAGGACCAGAGTTTGCCTACCCATGCCAATTTTGATTTTAAAAATTATATAAAAGGTCAGTTTATAAACTTGTAAAACTTCAAAAGATACATTCTTGGCTTAATTAGTACATCACTTCTAATTACTGGGCTATGTAAAGGTGGTCCTGCACAGAAAACAAGTGAAGACCTATAACAATACAAAACACAGAAGGTTCCCAGCACTCTTACCAGCTAGCCTGCAACAAAACAAATTGGCCTGTCTAACAGTATGTGTTACAAACAGAGCTTTTAGTTGCACAACGTTTGCAAAATATGTGGAAGCCACACTGCCTCATCAAGGCTCCCCTGTGTAGTGTGGTCCTAACTCTAATTTTTCTTTCTTATAAATATAAATACAAAAAAGGAATAAAAATAAAGGCTTGAGTTCATATAACTGTGTCATGTCTCTTTCATCATTATCATCATCTTTGGGGTCACTCATTTTTTTTTTTTATATTATACGTAAAATTACATTTTGTGATGAGAAAAGAAACAAAGGCATTTATTTAGCAAATCATTATTATCATTATTACTGGTCATGAGTGGATCAATTTACCCGAACCAGGATTTCATCACATAAAGCTGCAGTAAACAAACAATTTTTATCAGGCCTCCTACTAAATGAAAAAGAAAGCGGTCCCTTGGACTATTTATACAATGCTTTTATTGAGTGGCACAGGAGATCATGGAATTATATACTCTACTCCCATGACATACCAGATCCAGAAAGGCTCCTTAGTAGGTCCTGATAAGGAATTATAGTACGTATTCATGAGCACAATTGGGTTGTACTCTGACCTTTATTTTCTGATCTGTAATAATCCACAGCAACCAATTCCTTTAGGATCAACAATGGAAAATAAAAGTGAAAACCTAAAATCTTATTGGCTGCTGAGGGGAATTACCATTAGTCACTGTAAAATATATTTTGATAAACGTTAGTTTTATACATTTGTGCCTGAAATATTTTTAGCACAAGTCTATCCAAGCATTGCAGTATTGGATCCCTGAGTAATTCTATTCACAGCTGCTAAACTGTTTTTCCGTAATTCATGTGCAACGCCTGAGTTATTAATACACTAACATTACTTACATCAGATATGGATTCAGCACTGCTGAGATTTTTATGTACAACAATTAAGTTTTTGCACATCTCACATTAGACTGAATGCATATCCGTTCGGCTGAGCCGCTCGGCCGTGTTCGGGAGCTGTACGGGCTATTGTGAATAGCCCGTACAGCACCCCTTCGGTTCTACTGAACCGATGGGGTCCTGGGGCCGAAGCTAGCCGAAGGATCGGCCAAAACTACGGCTAGATCCTTCGGCAGCTTTGTGAATAGACCCCTTAGTTTATCAGCAGTGTGAATCAAACTCAGTTTATCAGCATCACTGCTTTAACACATGCTCTTGGAGGTATGCTTGAGAACACAGGAACAAAGTGAAATGTCATATTATCAACCTACAAATGTTTTTGTACTGCAGCTAGTTTAGGAGATCCCTATGAACATACACAATACTCATTTGTAACTGTTTTAACCATACAGACCATCACTAACTTACAAAATGGTTAAGTTCTGGAACCCTTTACAGAAGTTTAATTTTCTCCACTCTATACTTACCTTCCTGAAATTTTCGACTGCCCCATTCCTCTTCCAGAGTCCCCATAAACTGCTTTGTAACTTTAACCATACAAAAAAATCCAAGTGTATGGAGAGCCAACCCTCCTCCGGATATTCCAATGTAGTCAGAAATCATGTGATACAAGAGCTGCCTGTGAGTGCTGCCTGCAGCTGGACCTGGGTGGTGTAGTTTAGAAAAACTCCTTTTGGGGATGAGGAGAATAATGCACATGGATAATTAGTGGGGATCTCGTTACCATCAGGAAATACAATAGAGAGTCCCTTCTTAATCTCACCCCACCTACATCTGAGGGATCGCCTTCTGGGTAAAATAATGGTGATGGGTACCTGCCACTGTGGTGTAGGACAGACCATAAACTTTTAGGCAGGGGGGTTTTGCAAAGCTGGCATTAAGAGTCTGGGAATGGGGGGAGAGTTGGGGACAGTGTTTTTTCTCTTTCACTCCAGCAGTAGATATATTAAGAAAAAGGTGCAAAAAACACTGCAGAGCTCTGTGGAGCTATGCCTCCAGTGACCTGACTATAATAAAATAAATATACAGTATACTGAGTACCTGGAAGGAGAAATATTATGTTGGCAAAGCAGAAGAATTGCAGACCTGTATTTAGCTGTCTTCCTAACCAGTGTATAATTGCATAAAACACACAAAAGAATGAAAAAACTAACAGGTGGGGAAAAAAAAGTTGCGTCAGTGAATCTGTCACTCTGGGGAAACCAATGCCAAGCATATACTGTAGGAGGGAATGCATTGCAAAGAGGTTGGACAAAGTGAGGCTTAGACCACTGCATTTGACGGTGGTTATAGTATAGGTTTTTTGGAGCTTGTGTTCCATGTGGAGCTGTCCAGCCACAGTACAATATTGTCTATTGTCTCTCATATAACACACTCTAATGTTCATTTCAAGATAAAACTGCCTCCTCTTTACCTCTGACATTGCTGCCTAACCAAGCTGCTTACATGCTGTCCAGCCTCTGAACAATATTTGTGGGTATTTTCTCTCAGATAATTTACTTTAATGTTTATTGCGAAATAAATCCTTCCTTGTCTCTTTCTATTTGCTGCATATTGAAATTGTTCTGACACTGACCAATTTCTACCAAACACATACCTGAAGTCTATGTCATAAATATTTTGGAAATAATTGGAGATATGGAGATGGGAGGGGATTCAGGGAATGCGGAGTGGCTTTGAAGTGTTTTTGTGCACTTTGTTTTGACATTTTATTAAACTTTTAAGATAATTCAGTGTGCTTTTGCAGAAAAAAGACACTTACAAACTGTAGTGTTGCGCCAGTGACCATTTCTACAAAGTTGAGTGCTTTAACTCTATTTTTTAGAGCAAACCTTCCTATAACTTTTAGATCTTTTGTGGCTGCTACTTCCATTGTTCAGATCAGGCCTATTACTACAGGATAATAAAATCAGGTGTCTGAAACCAAAACTACCTAAAGTTAGTTAATGAATCAGATTGGGGTGGTAAATGGAAAAGTTCAAAAATGAATTCCTTGGCCGAATATGTGCCGCCAGTGTATGTTGTCTCTGAGACTGTCTTTGAAAAACATATTATTCTGTAGCACTTTAAAGCATCCCACAAGCATGCTTTTAAAAATATTTGTGTATTTCCACTGTGACCCCTCTACTCACTGTATTGTATTTTTTGTTTTTTAAATGTAATTCTTATTACATGTCCACCCATGGCAGTGTCCAGCTCTCTATGCCATTATTTGACAATACCTTGCATATTAACCTTCAAAAAAGCCAAATTCAATTTAAATATTCACCTCCTTCCCCATAGACTTCAATGGAGTTCCATGCTAAGATTGAATTTCATAGAGTTGATATGATATTCAACGAACCCCAAGCAAATCAAACCGGGGCATATTTGCTCATCCCAAACTATAAGCATGGTGCAGGCATGGTCCACTGCCGATTACCAATACGGATCACCCCAGCGCCTAAGGATCTTGACATGAGATCCAGCATATATAGTAATGATAGTAGTAGTACATCTTCTCACAGTGAGGCTGCTCCTTAACAGTCAGGAGACTATGAGATCTTCTGTAAACAAAAAGCGCTTTCTCCTGTGCATTATCATTTATTGTAACTGAATAAAATCAATAGTAAACACCTAGTCACAAAAGTGAGGTGCAGGCAGCATCTGAACAAAGAAGTAAAATGATGACTCTATCTACAAGGCTTTTGGAGGGTGAGATGAGACCGACAGAGATATGCTGGTTACTCCATCATCCAAGCCTCCACTGGCTAAACATGTTTTCGAGACATGCCCCCTTCTTCAGAGCCTGATATCCTCCATTTTCCCATGCCCTGAATGCAACTCTGCTGATTCTGCACATTCATCATCTGTCAATGAAAAATGTAGTAAATAGATCTCAATGTTGTCTGTTTTGTTATGCTGTTGAAGTATTTGTTGTGGCAGTGTTAGGCACGTTGTCTTACTGTGGTCTACATTCATCCAAATGTATTAATGGAATGTCTGTATAATGTATAAAAACATTTAGGGGTCTATTCACTAAGCTGCCGTAGGCAGCCGAGTGAAAGACCGACCTGAAGTGAAGTGAGCCGAACGCTGTTCGGCTATTCACTTCAGGCTGGTACGGCTGTTTTCAGCCATATATCGGCCGAAATCAGCCGTACATCGGGTGGCTTCGTGTGGCTTCCAGCATGTTCGGACGACCCGAAGTGCAGAAGGAGTTCGACTCAGCCGATCCAACATCTGGATCGGCTGAGCCGAACCTCCGGCAGGCTACTCGCTGCTGTCTATTCTCATAGATGCCGAACAGCGGTAAGTGAATAGCCGAATGCTGCCGAACGGCATTCGGCTCGGCTGTTCTGCTCGGTCTCTCTGTGGGACCAAGCAGAACAGAAAAACTGTTAAAAAAGTAGAAAAATAAAAATAGAAAACGATTGTGCGGAGCTAGCAGTGACAGCTTGCTCGGCTGGCGGTTCTGCTGCCGTCAAAAAAAAGAAAAAAAAAGCCTAACTCTCCCGGGCGCTCCGGGAGTCTCCCGTTCCCGGCCGCCAAGGAGGGAAACACTGCTTTTTCTTTTTTTTTCTTATTCTGACACGGAGCCGTGTCAGAATAGAAAAAAATTTCAATAAAGTTTTGGCCATAGGAATGCAATGCTAGTTTTCTATTGGCTATTGTAAATTGAAATAGCCAATAGGAATCTAGCAATGCATTCCTATGGCCAAAATTGTTTTATTTTTTTCTATTCTGACACGGCTTCGTTTCAGAATAAGAAAAAAAAAGAAAAAGCAGTGTTTCTCTCCTTGGCAGCTGGGAGCGGGAGACTCCCGGAGCGCCAGGGAGAGTTTGTTGTCTGGAGATCAGTGTCCCTGGTAACCAGGGACGCTGATCTCTCTGCAAGTGGCCGGAGCCAGCCGTAAGATCATGGCTGGCTCCGCCCAGCTGTCAGAAGCAGGCTGTCGGCCGGCCAGCTTCGGCTTTCAGCGCGGCTCAGCGGAGCCGAGGCATATGCGTTCAACTCAACTGAGCCGCTCGGCCAAGTTCGGGAGCTGTACATAGTGCTGAATAGCCCGTACAGCAGCCCTTCGGGTCTACTGAACCGAAGGGGTCCTGGGGCCGAAGCTAGCCGAAAGATCGGCCAAAGCTACGGCTAGATCCTTCGGCTGCTTCGTGAATAGACCCCTTAGTTTTGAGTGGTTAGTCCTAGACAGATATAGCAAAATGTAAATATTTTCAGCTGGTCCCTGTGGATCTTCTGACATATTCTGTGGGTATAACAAAACCATGCAGTAAATGTTTTTTTATTTTATTGTGTTACAGTCCAGCTTTACAATATCAGTGTTAAAGTGCTCCTGCCTAGATTAGAATTTGAAAACAGAAGAATGAGTGCATAACTGAAAATGCATAACATTGTTAAAACATGTCTTTAAGTGAATATGTGACAACCAAAAAAGAAGTCTGTAACATGAATTTGTAGCAGTCCTGGCATCACTACCCCGGAAGATAGGGACCTGGAAGTAGTATGAAGGGTAGGAATTTCTTCCAGGTCAGTTACTCAAAAGTAGACATGTAAGCAAGCATAACATATGTTTCATTTCGTTTCAGTTTTCTTTCTTTCTGGTTTTGGGTTTGAACACCATTTCATTATTAGGATTCAGATCTGTTGGAATTTTGCTTTAGTTTTGAGTTTTCCGATTGGCCAAAAAACCGTCACAAGTCCGATTCAGTTTTATTTTGAATGAATTTCAGATGATCCGAAATCTAGTTAAAATAAAATTCAGATTCGTTTGCATTTGGCCTCATTAGAATTCAGACATTCAGATGCATTCAAATGTCCGAATTCACGAAATTTAGCTAAAAATTTGCATTCGGAACTAAACAGAATTCACATGTCTACTCATAAGAAAATTGAGTTAGGATCAGGATGGTAGCCTTGGAGCCTGCACTTTTGAAAGCAAATACACAATGACTTGCAACAGAGAATAGTTATTTATCACAAACGCAAACTGGCACAAATGTCCATATACACAAAAAAGGTCTGATTTCCATGTGCAAAACTGCATTGAATCAGACTCCCAAAATTAAGATTCAGCTTTATAGGCTTCATCTCCATGAAAATGAATCATGTTGCATGTAAGATGTCTTTTCCTGTATCTTTTAAATCCTCATAACCTTCCATATTTCCTAATGAAGCTTGTTCTTTTTCCAAAGTTCCTTCTCCCACCAGTATATTTGATGCAGAAATTGAATCTAAAATGAATAAAATATTAGACTTGCATTTCTTTGCAACCGTCTGCAGTATTTCATTGATTGCAAGAGCAACGGTCCTGGATGCCTGCCAGGCAACAGAAAGAAATGCCTTAACCTCTAACCAGAATGGTCTTATTATTGGCATCCTGTGTAAAATAAATAAAGGTAAAAGAAAATGGATTGAAAAAACACAGGGTGTTATTTGATGACAAAGAGCAATGTACTTCACAGTAGCCATCAGCAACTAAATATTATTTACTCTTCTGACTAGTGTTAGCCTGTTTCAGTTAGGATCTGTTTTTGTTCCTGCATTAAATAACATTTCCACAATAAAACCTATAAAATTCGTATTTGCCTAATATTAGTGGTTGTGATATTAAATTACATTTTATAAGATTATAAGCATGTACAATAAAATTGTTACTCCATATTTACTCACTTAATTGGCAATTGTATCTGTTGTTCCTTAGGTTTGTACACATCTTAACATTTGGCTTCCTTGGTATTTTAATATGGCATGGATAATTTGCATTATTTTACTAGTAGAAAATAAGCAGTTTTGTATTTTTTTTTTTTTTACAGTATGCATTCATAGTAATTTTCCATGAGCCTGATTAGGCCCAATGGAGAGCAGTTCCCATGACAACAGTGATATGCTGATAAAGTAATTGTGCCTCATTAGTTGATATGTGATCTGGATCTCACCATGCTACTAGTATATTGAGTTTTCACATCAGGATTAGGGGTCATTTAATTATTCTAAAGGTGTTTCCTCCAAAGCTCAAATTTGGGAGAGATTATGAAAATACAGTCACAGTGAAACTGTAGCCAAGGCTAATTAGCGGCTTATAGATGAGTCTTTTGTCTTTATGTGCTGCTATCTTTTTAAGAATAAAATAGAGGAAGGACACTGGCCCAACTATAGAGGAACCCAGTTATAGAAATCAATCAGCAGTTTGGGCATATTAGTTACCTTTTGTGAAGCAGTTATTAATAATATCAAATATTAGATGGAAAAGATGAAACAGATTTATTTCAATTTGGTCCATAATGTATCTATGAAATGTTTACATCAATGTGATACACAATGCATTATACAAACCTGACACCTTTTAAAAAGGTTATTTTATCCAAAAGGAAAAAATAAAACTGCTGCTGTAACGTCATAAAAAGCGTTGGCTGGAGTTTGAGATTATTTTCTTAGTCAAGTTCATCTAATTTTTCTAGCCCACCTAATACTAGCCCCTTGACAGGGTGACAATGCTGCTGCCTGAGGGTGGCTCCATTGCTCCTCCATAGGGTAGAGCCACCCTGAGACAGGAAGTGTGTTACTGGTAGAATCACCAGCTGAAAATAAAGCAGAAAAAGGCCTAAAAAGAGTAAGCTACAATATATGAAATGTTTCTTGAGTTTTGATATACACTTACCGGACTGTCCGGTTGAAAACCGGACGGGTGGCAACCCTAACTTTAAGTACAATGTCATTAAGCAAAAAGGGAAGTTGAAGTCAAGGAACAAACTGAAACATAAACAATAACAGCAATAAGTATATATAATAATTTCTGCAGGTTCTTACTCAACTAAATCAGTTAGATCCAAGCAACAGTATTCTTATACAGTGTCAGCTTCAAGTTTGTAAGACCTAAAGTCTTAAAGAAGAAGTTTTAAAGAAGAACTCCAGGATTTTTAAACTTTACCCCTTGCAGTGGGGCTAAGCCGCCCTGGAAGGCTTAACTGCTTATTTTTCTCTAGGGGAGATAATCAAGAAGATATTACTAACTTAATCCTCGGTCCTGCAGCAATGACCGCTCATCTCTCTCTCCATCTCCTCCGGCTGTGGTATATCCCTCAGCTACTTCAAATCTAATACAGGTGAGTGGACTAGTATTAGACGTGATTACATCAACGGAGCTTAGACCGCCGGAGCCCTGGTAGAGAAGAGGGTGTGGGGAATGGTTTAGCAGCCAGGCAGGACAGAGGATTGGGTGAATACAGTATATCTTCTTTATTTTCGCTTCCTAGACAAAACAATCCGTTAACCCTTGCAATGCAGGGTAGCCCCACTGCAAAGGTTAACTCTTCAAATTCCTGGAATTCTGCTTTAAATGTACAGCTTGGGCCTGTAGGGTGAGCTAACTTCCCAACTGATTATGTGGTCACTCACTAATTAGTGATACAAAATGGTGTCTTGTCGCCTGAATTTCCCCCTTCTAGACTACAAAACACCTTTCCCTATGCTATGGAGATGAGGAGAAGAGAAAACACTAGGGGGGACTTCCGGTTCCGGCGCCCTATGTGTTAGTCAGCGGTCACGGAGCTCCGTCCCGACGATCATCTCTCACCCTCTCATAGGGCACTAATCCGCCGCTGCTGACACCATCCAGCGAGCCAAACACCTGCCCGACATGGATCGCTACTTGGAGCACCTGCCGAGGGCACGGAGGTCTCTCACGGCCGCCCGTTCTGATGAGGCCTTAACCAACATGGCGGATGACGGATGTCGTTAGACACTGGGGGTGAGTCAGCACAGGAAACTACCTCCCCTCTATGGATTTCCAGGCCATAGCCTCTGAAGTGGCAAAGTGCCTCAAGGCTGATATTACAGCCATTATCACTGACTCCCTGCATTGTCATTTGGGGAAATTAAATGACACTTTAAAGGCACAGATACAACGTATGCAGGGAATGGAGCTGCGTGTCTCTGAGCTAGAGGATCATGCCGCAGAAGCACAACGCACCCGTGGGGATATGACTAAACACCTGCAGGCCTTACAAGAACAAGTGGATGATCTGGAAAATCACTCCAGACGCAACAACTTAAGGGTTATAGGTGTTCCAGAATCAGTTAAGCTTAATGACCTCCGCCATTTTTGCTCTCATGCCATTCCTAAAACCATGGGCCTAGCTGAACCCTGCAGGGTTGAGAGAGCTCACAGAATAGGCCAACCCAGAGATGACGACAGACCCTGACCGCTCATAGTGCGCTACCTGGACTACCATGACAAGCACACCATTTTTCAGTCCTACAGGGCACAACGTAATCTAGTGGTGGACGGCCTCAAATTGCTTCTTTTCGCTGATTACTCTGCGGAGGTCACTAAATCGAGAAAAGCATTCCATGAAGTATACCAACTATTGGTGCACAAACGTATAAAATTCGCACTGCAATACCTGGAAGTACTACGTTTCTCAACAGAGGATCGTAAATCTTGGCGCTTCACTTCAGCGCTCCAGGCTCAGAGGTTCCTGGAATCCAGGGAGGCACCTCCATTATCATCCCCAATTAAAAGCCCACCGAGGAAAAAGAAGGCATGAGGCACTCCCCTCGGAGGTGCGGGAAAAGGTAGTTCACTATGTGTTGGATAAGTCATGGTTAAGTGCCTTGGATATTCTGGCAATGTTAGGCTCCTTGCCTCTTCACGAGACTGTTTGCTTATCATCTATTTACACGTTTTCTACTTAGGAACTGTTGATTTTGTTCAGCCAAAACTCTCATAGACAGGACGGAGGGACCATTCTCCACTGGATTTTTCAGGTATGTGGACAATCCACAGAGCGTATTATGCCTTTAATCTTAAATTCAAGTCCTCCTGATTGGTCGACTTCATGTCCCAAATGTCATGCACAATCCCCGAACCTGGAACACCTACTTTGGTATTGTCCCTTCATCCAATTATTTTGGGCACAAACTATAACTTACATGAATGCAGGCTCTGACACCCATAGATCTACTGACCCGTCCCTCTGCCTATTTCATGTAGTTAATCCCTCTACGTCACCAGTGACCAAACGACCCTCCCGCTGGGAACACATCTGCCTTATCGCTGCCAAGAAGGCCATCTTAACGAGCTGGCTTTCACCTACCCCTCCTTCCTTAGCCGCCCTGAAAGAATTACTACATAAGTTGATGTCCCTAGGGAAACGTCACGCCTGAGTAACTATACCCACACTGACAGGTTTTTCTCCACCTGGACCCCCATTCTAAGCTGGGAGCTGCCCCTAGGAAAGCTCCAAGAGTTTATGTTACTCTTAAAGGACACTAAATGGTACCTCGAAGCGAAAATTGCTTCAGCCCTGTGACCCGTGAATGTCCTTTAACACCACTCGCTAACAGGTCCACTTACTTGGCATTAAATCAGCCCCCAAACACCCCTAGGGAGCAGACAAACCAGGTGGATGTGCAATGGTTCCACAAATGAATCAGTGTAATACATGTGCTATGTTTGTGTTATATATTTTATTGTTTACTGTCTGTTGGATTCTTTGTATTTTCTGTTGAATATTGTAATGTATTCTTACTTACCTATATCATACAGGACTTTTAGTCACTGAAAATGTTATAATTCTGCAATTAAGCCTGCTTTTATGAATATATTATTACAAAATTTCTTCAATAAAAATTACCTGCTAAAAAAACCAAAAACTAGGGGGTTGTTTTACTAAAGGCAACAGGATGTTCACTTTGCAATGGAATTTGAACTTTGCAAGGGGATTTTACTTTAGCTTACTGAATGTGGTGAAAATTTACTTTGAAAAGAATACCTATTCACAAGCAAGGAAAATAAAATAAACAGTTTTTAGCTTACATGATTGGATGATGGAAGTCAGCAGAGCTTCACCTCATTCATTAAGCTAAGGGAAAATTCTCTTTCAAATTCCTTTGCAAAGTAAAAAATCTATTTCCATTTAGTAAATCAACGCCTGTGCAGTCCAGCAGAGAAAAAAATCAGGCAGGGCTGACAACACTGCTTGGGATTTCAGAGCAGCAGGGGCTGTGTTATCAGTTCACTACAGAACATTAGGAGCTTGCTAGATTTCTGGAAGGATCAGCAGGTATTTTTCTATACTTATGCTTTTAAAAGGAGCTTCTTTTCAGTCAGAGTGGTGACATTTTGGAACTCTCTGCCACAAGCAGTGGTATCAACAGAGAGTACGGAATCATTCAAAAACCATTTAGAGACCGTCCTGAGAGAGCATAACATACAGGGGTACAGGAACACTTAAAAACAAGGTCACACAGGGACTCGTGTACACATATACACAGGCACAATCACACACAGACACACAAAGGTTGAACTTGATGGACCTGTGTCTCTATTCAACCTTAAAGGAGAACTATGAGGTGAGTGATTTTCACTCAACCTCATAGTTCGAGTCGACGTGTGACAATGAAACTCTCACAGTTCGGCTCAATAGATCGGGAAGTGAGCGAACACATACTGTTGTTCGCTCACTCTACAATCATCTCCCTGCATAGAGCCGTGACTGTCACTCACGGCTCCCTGCAGGGATTCACCCCGTCTGATCCTTTAGCGCTAACTGAAGGAACGGACGGGGGAGGGGGCGGGTACAGCTGGCTCTGCCTCTAGATAGGCGTAGCGCGCCTGCGCCATTAGGTCTACCAGGTGTGGGCCTTGCTGGGGGAGGTTCCCAGCACACACCTTCCACCTCTCTCGCCTGCCATTGGCTCCCGGGGAGGGAAGCCTCTTGGTTGCCTTGGTGACCAGGGGGTGGTCTTACATCCCCTGACTATAAAAACCTGGCCAGAGCCCTGGCTTGTTGCTAAGTTATTCCACCCTATGGTGTGATCACCTAGCTCCCCATCTGTGTGTCTTCCTGTGTGCTTCCTGACCCCTCATCTGGACTCTCTGTTTGCGACCGACTTTCGGCCCTGAACCCTCGCTGCCCGCCTCAACCCGGATTGGACCTTAAATTCTCTTTTGGATTGCCCCTTTGTACTTCTGCCTTCGGACGCTTCAGGCCACTTCCTGCCAGTGGGTTCCACTCCATGCTGCCAAGCCACAGTAATGTCGGGATCCGTCCCGCCTGCGGCGGTCTCTGTATACCGCGGTAGCTCGCGATATACTGAGCTTTGGGTCACGGGAGGACGCTAGTTTATGTCCTCCTGTGATCCTTAGGAGAACTATGGGGAAAAACACTTACCCCATAGTTCTCCTTTAAATACTATGTAACTATGTAAAAAGACAAAACAAGAGGAATGTGCATTCATTGGGAAGATGCCCAGACATAGAGTTTAAAAACCAGAGACAGCCAATGCTCTGACATAGTTTTAAGTATGGTGTACGTGGTTCGATTTTTGCATGAATGTTTGTACGACAAATCCCTTCAGGACTTTCGATACCGGCATCAGAAACATGCCGATTGTCCTAATTTTTATTTATCATTCGATTATGGAATGTATGGAGTTGCGAACGAAAATCGAAATTCACTGTTAGAAATCCCTTAAATCAAAAAAAAAGTTTCCAACAGACATTTCAAATTCGATTTCATTCGCTTGACATTCTAACCGTGTATACCCCACTTAAGATATATTCCCACAATAACACTTTAGGATACATTCACAAAGCTCACAGACCACCTGTCAAAAAGTGATAGTTATTTTCAGCTCAGTCCAATAAGATTTGAAAATTCTAGTCACATGGCTAAAATAAAAATACCTATTCTTGTGTCTTAAAGTGAACCTTTAATAACTCTGCAGCTACAGCCAGCCATTTCATCTTATATGCCGTTCAGAAGTGTTGAAATAAAAGTAAACCATTTATGAGTCACCCCTTGATGGCGATTTGACTGATTTTTAACTTTATTTAGGTGTTTTGCTTACAGCGAAAATCAGTTTCTGGCACAAAACAGGAATGGCAGTTGTAATGATAAGAAGAAAGAAGACATTATTATTTTGAACAGATGTGAATTCAGTAATACTGTCCTTCAGGTTAGTCAATCCTGCTAGCTTTAAACTCTCACTTGCTCACTCAGTTTCCCTCCTAAGGCATAGCTTTATAATTATTGCCTTAGGCCTTGGAATAGCACTTGTTCCAGTATTTCTTTCCAGGGGAAGGTTGAATAACTTTGAAGACAATTGAAGTTATAACCTGTTGTGTGAAATAAAGATTTTACAGTACAGTAAAGATAATAACAACAGCAAAGAGTCTTTATTGAGGGAATAAAATGTGAAGTAATAGAACAGTCTTGTGCAATATTGTTGGATTTACTTTGATTGTCTAGCTAACAGTCTATTATGATATCTTCAATAGTTTAGTCACACAGCTGTTCACAGCCCTTCTTCAGCAGCTCTCTAAGGGTTATGCTGGCCATCAATACAGCAATTTTCAGGAAACTTCAACCGGGCTAACATCAACAGCTTTTACTGTAACAATTTAAAACTGCTGATGGTAGATTGTCTTAATCCATTGGACTGTTTTTGTAATCAAAATCTGGTTGAAATTGCCTGACACTTGGTATATATATGGGAGCTATTAGGACAACAGGGTCCTCATTTTCTTGCTTTCAGGAAACCCCAAATCTCCAGTACAACAGAATGTTCCTTCAGTCTTCTCTTTTGCCTCATTTAGCTATTAAGACCCAGACCTCAATCCTACATCCTCCTCTTAGTTTAGCTTTGACTGTCTCACATTAAAAAATCTTCTGTGTCATTTTACTCCTAACACACACATAGGCCTCAGACAAATCTATGCCATTCTTTTCAAACTAGTATTAACCATTTAAGAAGCCCCTTTTACAGGATGCAGGAAAGGGGCACTGAGCGTACAATCCCCCCCCCCC